>NC_056745.1:1296825271-1296830271 GCF_019279795.1 Protopterus annectens | reverse complement strand
AAATCATTGAGGAATGTAGTCACTAAATAGGTGGAGACGTTAGTTTCAGATTTCATATATTTCAGACAATGCATGCTAAAGCAAAACCTCTTACTCTAGTAATGTTCTAAGTTTATAACAGCAATATTTAAAATATGTCCCCCTTTGTGGGCTTTTGTACCTCCATTATTTTGACTTTGTCCAGATTTTATGTGTTAAGAGGTTGACAGGTATGTTTTAGACAAAGAACCAATCAATTTGTCCAAAACCAGAAGTATTCATGAATAAAAAGGAAATAAATATAAGCTCTGCTCCAGCCATCCCTACGGCTTGCCCAGAATCTCTTCAGAGATGAACTGTGCTTATCTGCTGTGAAGACTAATTAAGATTATAGAAGAAAAATAACAGGCTCCTGAGATTTGTCTTTCCATTTCAGTATTTCCCAATAGCCTTAGATAATCACCAAATAGGATCTTGAAAACTAGAATGGAACTAACCTAACTGGCAATCAGCAACGGTGGCCTTAATTCTTATCAAACTCATCCTGGGTGGATTAACTGGGCACAAATGTTGGTTTATAACTTGACCTACATAAACAAGGCTGGGTTGTATAATTCATTTTTTGCAATAGTTTTGTTCACCAGTGTCACCCCCCCCCCCCCCATGAGGCAATAATTACCACAGAGTTCTCAATATCTCCTGGTACACTCCAATTTATTACAAAGGAAGAAATGATAGCATACCATGTACTAGGGACTAGGTCATCAATGGAGTCTAGCAGGTATTGACTTATTTCAGTTCAAAAAAACCATATATGTTTTATATATATATATATATATATATATATATATATATATATATATATGTATATACATGGTTTGCTATTGTTTGTTCGAAAGGAAAAATATTTTCCATTCAAATAAATGAATAGTAATACCGAAAGTAAAAAAACTAACATTGACAATGTCGAACCAAATGCTCGACGCATTTGACTCGACATTGTTGTCGAAACCACCACGTGACAGCCATATAGGAGTTGATGTACATCAGACTCCTATACTACAAATCACATTTTTGCAGGGGGGCAAGCCCCCCTGCACCCCCCACACCCCCTACTTATATATTCTAGCTCCAAGATCGCACTACAGTGGAGATGTGGATGAATTTCTACCCCCCCACTATACCACGATCTCCGTGCAGATAGTCGACTTACTCTTATGCAAATGCAGTAGTGCATTCGCATAAGTGGAGTCGACTATCAGGTGCACAAATGTTTGCCCTTTTGGCATTCTGATTTTTGGCACATTGCAGCCGACAGAATGTCGTTCACACAAACAATAGTAAACCGTATATATATATATATATATATATATATATATATATATATATATATATATATGTATATATATATATATATATATATATATATATATAGAACCACTACTAAATACTGAGCACTCACTTTACCGATGCCCAAAATCCCGAGACCAAACACCCAAAACACTACAATACTGAAAAAACAAAACTGCGAAATTCAAAGTACCGAAAACTACACACAACACACACCACACACAGACACATATACACACCTTCCCCCAAAACACAAACACACAAACCTATCCTACAGACAAGCAGGGGGCAAGCCACCCTGCACCCCCCCCCTTCTTAAATATTCTAACTCCAAGGTCTCACTACCCAGAAAACATATGAATACACCACCACACTCCTACATCCCCCTCGCACACACACACACATCACACTCACAACACACACTTACACACTAAACCTCTAACCAACATAGTTAAACAGAAATACTTACCTGCCCTTCCACCATACTGCAACACCAGAAGCACGAATTTCAAACACCCGTTAGTTGGGATTTTGAAATTCGTGCTTCTGGTCTTTCGGTAGTTTGGGGTTTCAGCTATATGGTCTCGAAAGTTTGAAATTCAGTATTTCAACCTGTCGAGATTATGTAGTGTTCCCATATCTCTCTCTCTCTCTCTCTATATATATATATATATATATATATATATTTATATATATATATATATATATATATATTTCACTGAAATACACTGACAGACACAAAAAGTTTAAATGTGATTAATTCATTAAATTCTATATTCTCAATGTCCTGGTGTGGAAAACTCAGAAATTTATAAAATTTAGGCATGAATGGGAATTGAAATATACAACATCCGGTTCACACTATCTATATCCTAATGTACAACAAGAAATAACTACCTGAACACAAAAAAAATCACATACCATTATTTCTCAGTGTTAATACATAGGAATATCCCACTGCAAGGTCTCATCCTCTATCCAGCTGAGTTGTTAAAAGGCAGAAGATTGAAATGTAAATTGCCTACTTTAGCTAAGTTACTATTACATGAAAATTGATGCAAAAAAGTAAAAGATATGTTGGAAGCAAATCAGCACAGACAAAAAATAAATCTGTGGTAATAGAAACTACAGGTACCTATTCAGATTTACAAGGTGTAGGCAGAGCAAAAATACAAAACCTATATGATGGTTCACAATGTAAAGCTGAAGTAGTTAGGTAGCTGAAACAAGGTGGTAAATTTTTCATGGGGAAGACAGAAAGCTATACAGGAATAAACAGACATGTGGCTAAGACAAACATCAAAATACAAGACATATGAGCAAACAGGACATCGTAATCAATGCTTCCACAGGAAAATAGAGACAAAGAGAAGTATGAAACCTTGTCACCACAATAAACAGGACTTGCTGGAGGGATAGATTCCTGTCCCAGAGACTTCCCATACTCTGGAACAAGCTACCCATCTATGTCAAGCAAAGTTCCTCATTAACACTCTTCAAGAAAAATCTTGATGAGTAGATGGGAAATAGGAAATACACCCCAGGGATCACTTCCGTGGCTCTGCTTGACAGGGGCACAGAAAATGAACTTTCTTGGATTGGCGTAAGCCAGGGAACTTTGTTGGCTAGGCTTACTTAGTCCCTTGGGCTGATAGCCTAGTACCTGCCTATGAACCTATGAACCTATGACAACAAAGTGTTGCCAAGACAGGTTCTTCAAGTGATGTGACTGGCTAAACCTACAGAGCAAAAATGTCCTAAAAGGAAGATTGAATATCTACAGTCAACAGCCCTATCAACTTCCCTATATTTGGAAGGCTACTATAAAAAATACATGCATATTGGTAGTTCAGTAGCTCGTAATGATACCAATGGCTGAAGTTACATTTAGCAAACTTGCACAAAAGATATTGTGTTATATAAAAAAGAATGATATATTTGGCAAAAAGATCATTTTATAATGATCAGAGCTTGTAGTATATGTTACCTTACAGACTGTATACAGAATTAGTATATATTATAACTAGAAAAAAAGAGAAATATGCTACATGCAATATATAGGTTTAAATATGCTAATGCTAATACCTTGCTATAGAATGTTGCATGTTACGTGATGCATTTTCCGTATAAAGTGTTAGTAAAGACTTCAAGGCTAGTGCTAACTTATCCACCATGTTTTTGTTGTTTAAGGAGCATTCTGACAAATATGAAGTTGTTACAAGTGACTCAGTCTTCATCCAGTGATCTTGTTAACTTCCTAGCAGTACTTATTTATGTTATAGCTACATTACTGATTTAGCTCTTGCAAATGTTGCATGTAATAATGTTCTATATGAGGGTTATGTCCCACTATTGTGGAGAAAAACAAATATAATTCCCAGCAGTAAAGTTTCATCTCCAAGATGTTATTGGCTGATTAGTTTGACATGTCTTTTAGTGGAAATGTCTATTGGCCATTTAACTTCTGGAATCTCCTACTAATAAATGAGTAAACATTTATTCATGGACATGATCGGTCATCTTATTACCAGCTATTCAGCACCATGAACTGGTATAAAGCTGTGTTGGTCTGATATACAAAAATCATGAATTCAAAAGATTTATGCAAAGGCTGACAGTTACTTACTTTGCTATTGATGTGTGAAGATCTTTAGAAGCTTAGCCACATGCTCCCGTGAAGTTTTTATCTCTTATATTTAAGTACAAATAACCCAAAGATGAGTAGACTATTTACATCTTGCCCCTCTTCATGAAGGACAAGGGTGTTAAACCAGGGATGCATTTGTGGTTGCCCATTTATTTGTCCAGATTACCTTTGACTAATGTAAGAGAAGTACACTGCTTCACACAGAGAGGAAGTTGATTCCAAAGAAAAGGCATTCTCAGTGATGCATATCTATCCCTCCATCATGTTCTATGTATGTTGCAAAAGAGATTTAGATCTCTTAAGCAGGTGTTTATGGCCGCAATGGACTTGTGAACATATAGTAGGTCTTACAGGATAGATTCTGTTAAGGCTCTGGATATGAGACAGATAAGTAGCTAGTATGGCACCCAGAAGAGAGAAAGGCTTTTGGACAGTCTGCATAGCTTTTATGATTTGCAGCTTTCATTTTCTTAGTTAGAAAACATTGTGGGCACGTGAGCTGGAATTATGACAGATAAAGCAAAATAAGGCTTCTGGTTCAGGAAAGTCAGATGATGGTAAATTTGCTTCCAGGTTCTCAACCATGATTGAGAAATAGTTTTTGATACCTACAGAGATATATTTGATACTAAATGTGTTACATTTTTGTTTTAGGTGAGATACCATATCCAGTTCGAAAAACAGGTTAGTTTACTTATGAAATGCAGATTCAATATTTTAACAAAATAATTAAGTATGTTGTTTGGCCTGTAGACCTTAAAATGTTGCTTGCTTGTCTCCTTTCTAAGAGGCTTATTCTGCTGACTTTCCATACTGACAGTACTTTGCCTTCTTTATAAATCCTGATGACTAATATGGCAAGGTGTGGTGCTGTAAAAAAAACAAGATTTGTTTAATATATACTGGTGACAGTCATCAGTAACAGGAGAGATTTAGATGATTTAGATAGATGCTTAACAGTACTGACTGATCGGAGCTGGACATTGAATGAGGGACTGTCTTTTCTAAGTACTTGTTGGGGAAG
>NC_056745.1:1296780271-1296820271 GCF_019279795.1 Protopterus annectens | reverse complement strand
AAAATATATAAAAAAAAACATTAAACAGACTATTCATAATTACATGTCAGCATATGGGATATGTAGCTAATGAAATGCAGGCATATCATGTAAAAATCAGTACTCCTCTGTGCAGATATAGCCCAAAGTAATATCCTCTCTTCTGTGTTCAACACATAAACAATTCCGCTCCCTTTCAGTTTCCCTAGTTACAAGGTTGCCTTCAGGGCTGTTAGCCCACTAGAGATGCAAATAAGGTCTGAATTCATTAGAACTGTCGAATCCCAAATCCTTGGCTCTGTGTAGCAAATGTAAACATTGTGCAGGCACTGTATGGATGGCAACTGTAAATGCTTACATTGGGTAGATGTGTCAGGTTAGACGTAGTGATACATGTACATCTATCAAGGTTGGAAATGCAAGTAAGCAGTGCACAATTCACAGGTTCTGTTTCAGTAATATCCAACCTCCTCTTCATTTGTGTGCAAATTGTGTTTTCTCTGTCAGTTTTTATCATTATTTTATTATTTTTTGGTCACTGTTGGTGCGATGTGGCACTTAGCGCAATCACGGGCATCGGAGGAAAGAATGGAAGGTTTGGCTGTGCTTATCTTGCTTGCACGGCATTGTGTGACAGGCAAAAAGGAGACCTTAAGAATGACTACTACAGAACAGAATGTCATGTAACCATTCCAGTGGCATCATAGCTAAAATATGACAGTTAGTACTGAGTCTGTGGAATACACCTGCTACATAATTAACTCTGTGGCAGCAGGTGATAATGCAGTGATATGTTCCTATTTGGGGGCAGATGGCACTGGGATGGAATGCAGCTGTATGTAATACTTTTAACTACTTTTGCTTTACCATTGGTGTGCATTGATGGGTTGACCTCAGTTGGCTCTAGCTCTGAGTTGTGGGCAGCAGAGGTCACAGAGTTCCTGTAGTGTGTCCATGTCTACCCTGTAGCAATCTACAATTTCCACTTCATGTAGGATGTGACAAGTTAAACGTGGACCGAAAACATTTCTCCTTCTCAGCCTAGGCCTATTGGTAGCAGCAGCAGCATTGGCTTTGGCCTCTAGCACATACAAATGGATTAAAGCAGCAGCAACCCCTAATATTCTGTCTGTATAGACTTTTCATGTCTGTACTCTAAAAGTTTTGACATCTGCAGGAAAAATAGCTCCAACATGTTGGATTGGTTAATTAGCATGCAATTCAGCTGCTCATGATGTAATTAGCATCAATGAAACACAGACAAAGACAGATGCAATCCATTAATAATCTGCACCATTATAAAAAGGCAAATGTGTAGCTAGCCAAAATGATGGTGAGGACAGTTGTATATGTTTGGAAGACTGCAAAAATGCTTTTTCTTCAGGATATTTCTGTACAGATTAGTAGTGAATTTCAACAGGTATGCCCCATTTTGTCACCTACATACTGCATATGCTGGAATATATTTAAGAATAATATGAAGCAAAGACTTTTACACCTTTATCTGTATGCATTAGTCAGAAGTATACTGATGGCATAGGCATGTTTGTCAAGCCATTTCAGAGGTACACATGACTGATAATACATGAAAATGGAATGTTGTGTGATAAATATGTGCAAGTGTTTCAGGGACAGTTCCTTTGATAGCACTTTTAGCATTTCAAAGATGTTTTGTTAGCAAAATGGGTCATTTGCCTGTTCATTTGGGGGGGGGGCAAAGATGAGTTACTGTTATGGTGCAAACAAGAATAGACTGTTATTTTTTTTTGGTGGGGGGCAAAGGTGTGTTACTGTTATGGGACAAACAAGGATGTGTTGCTCTTGTTACTCTCCTTGTTTTTGTCATGCCTGTTGTATATATTTCACATCTCCAGACTGTTTATGTTTCTCAAGTGGGTAATACTGACTGGCTACCGTTTCTGTTTTATCTGGAAACAGATATTTTGTAGTTATGTGATACTTATGTGTATTATGCTTCTATTTTCTTGTAGGACACCTACAAGTATGTCACTCAGGCCTGTCAATCCATGGAGACCCCCCCCCTTCACTGATGCTGAAAATCAAGTAGTAATCATTGGATTTCAGCAACATGATGCTTTTCTCCTGGAAAGGTGACAGGGAGATATGGCATGGAGGATGAGAATATGGCAGCTGATTGTACAAGACCTCAGTGCCGTGGGTGGGCATGGCAGAACATATGAACAGATGTGCCACAGGGCCACTGACATGATCACTACTGCATGCAGGTGAGCAGCTGCAGTGGGCCGTGACCAAATGGCTACCAGGGGAGGGCCTGCTAGGGAACCCACACTAACCCCCAATGAACAGTTCCTGGCCAATATCAGAGATCCAGACAGCTCCCAGGAGACTGCAGGACAGCATGTAGTGGATGTGGGTGCAACACCTTCAACGACTGCAAGCACATCCCAGAAGGAGCTTCCAGGTATGCTTTGTTATCTGAACAGCTGAATACTGTTGTATAGTAAAAAACTTGAAATAAATAAGTTAATTCTGTGTCACATCTTGTTGGGGCGATTGAAGATTGCTACAGTTATACGCTTAGGTTGGAGGTGTCAGCCACATTCTTGTTGGTATCAGACTTAATGCACATATAAAGGGGTAAATACATTACCCACTGTATTACTGTTAATTGTGATGATGTTGCCATCAGCTCTTGCTTAACTTCTTCCAGGACCGTCTGGAGTACAGTGCAGTATATCTTCTGCAAATGGTAAGCCAAATATTTTTATGTCAGTACTGCTGAGCAATTTAAAGAAATATTATAGTGTGTGATTTTGATTTCAGGCCTGTTGTGTGTATTGCTGTACTGTCTGTAATAGTAGCAGCACTGTTAGTTTGTTAGCATATATGGCACTGTAGCACTGCAGGTATTAATGTATCCCTGTGTTTCTTGATTTTTATCACAGGTGATCATGACAGCGGGAGTGTGGGCCCTGTGCCACCTGATGTCAGTGTACTAGCAGACTCTGATGATGGTGGTGGCCAAACTGAGACACAGTTGGGGAACACAGAGGTTAAATCTGACACAGAGGTTGATATACAGCCATCCCTTGTATTTCCATCGGACACAGCCATTAAGCCTATGCCTACCCAGTCCACTGAGCCCACACATATTGGACAGGTGGGGAGCAAGGACATTGATCAGGGAAATGTGGCTACTGGAGCTTCAGTACCTGCTGAATCTGGCTGTAACCAAAGTGTGGGAGAGGTGTCACACAGGAGGATTGATAGGTGTGCTCTGAGGGGGCCTGCTATCCCTCCTCCACTTGGTGCAGGTGTCACATCCTGTGTCACTCAATGTATGTTTAGAGTCATCATGGAGGCACAGGCATGTTCCCATAGGTGCTCCATATAAATGCTTAGGGTTTTGGATGTGGCACAGTCTGACATGCATGACTGTCTACACTGTGTTGCCGATTGACAGGATTGGATGAATGACACGTTGGAATGAGTGGTGTCTGCGATGGACTAAGGGGTGTCTGTCATGGAACAAGTAGTATATGTGATGGAATGTCTGCTGAGAGGGGAATAGCATTCTCTTGAGTGTAGGTCACCCACATCATCTCCTGTCAGCCAACATGGCCATGCCCAATCATGCTCCCATAGTGGCATTGCTTCAACTGCTCCATCAGCGAGTGTCCTGTCCACATCCAGATGTGGCAGGCAATGGGATCATGGTCCTGGACATCCCTCTGAAGGGAGATTGTCCAGTAGATGTCAGTCATGTTCAGGTAGCAGCAATGCCTCTGACCTTGGGAGTGGAGGTGTCAGTGCAACTCCTGGCAGAGATAGTTCTCATGGTTCGGGATGACAAAAATGAACTGCATTAAGTACTGCATTCTACAGCCTGTGTACTTAAATAGGTATGGGGTTCTGTTCTCTCTGCAGTCGACTGGATGTAACTGAGCTGACACACTCCAGGTCAGACTTGAGCTGTGGCACTTGTGTAAAGTACTATTTTCTGTAGTCTGTGTACTTAGATAAGTAGGGGTTCTATTCTCACTGCAGTCAAGTGTGTGTGTGTGTGTGTGTGTGTGTGTGTGTGTGTGTGTGTGTGTGTGTGTGTGTGTGTGTGTGTGTGTGTGAGCTATTGCTTGATATTACAGAGAACATTTTACAATAGCATGTGGAACACTGTTATCTTCACCTCAACAGACACTGCTGATGTCATCAGCTATAAAGTGTTGTCTGACACACTCCAAGTCAGACTTCAGCTGTGGTGCTTGCATGATGTACTGTATTCTGCAGTCTGTGCACTTAGAGAGTTAGGGGTTCTCTTCTCACTGCAGTCAACTGTGTGTGTGTATGAGCTGTTGCTTGACATTACAGAGGGCATTTTACACCAGCATGTGAGATACTGTAATTGTCTCTTCAACAGACACTGCTAATGTCATCAGCTATATCACATTTTTGGATATTCAGTACTCTGACCAGGGTAGGGTCAGAGATTATCCTGGGGACCAAGCAGAAGTCACTTCATCCTATACAATTGAGTTTACAGTGACATGACTTTCGATCTATCCACATACATCATGACATGGTGTGTAGGCCCTTGCTGAGAAAGCCCTTTGGTCTCTCCAGCTGCTACATGTGTCTGGTGAGGTACATGTAAAAAGAGCATTATACTCTATTAGTGCTATAATGAGGTTTGACTACAGTGCTGTCATACAATCCTTAGATATCAGTATGATGGCATTCCTTATGATGTGTACAACATAGGCTTTCATTAGCAGTGTGGGCAGTTGATGGTCTAAGTTTAGATTGTTATCTAAATATGTTCCTAGTACTTGCAGCACTGGGTTTCTGCATTGCAAACTATTATCAATGCTGTGAGTAACATAGAACACCACTTTTCAGACAGGCAACATTACACACATTTCTGCATTTATTTATTTGATAGATGTCCTCAAAGAGTTCATTGAGGGCATGCATGATGACAACAGCATCATCGCATGGGACTTGAACAAGTCAAGGCATTTGACAAAAATCCACTCTGAGGTATTCAATTAACACTGTCATATGCGGCCATAAACACCTATATCACCAAATGGGTAGACCAGTATTTGGCATGCGTGGCATCTCACTATGTTGAAATACATGACGTGACATATATCACAGGTCCAGTGATCAGGTCAGTACATCAGGGGTGTCTGCTAGGCCCTTTTCTGCCCATTAGTTCAGTGATGGACATCACAGATGACATACACATGCTGTGTCCAAACAGCTGCCTGAATGATTACAGCATGTGTGCAATCATTGACTTCACCTGTATTATTATTACTATTATAATGCAGACAGTATCAACACATACCAGAGACTGCTACCACAGCCATGATAACACCTGTATTGATAAGACACCTGGAGGGATTTGTTGAATCAGGAAACAGACATACCACCCAAGAATAATGTGGACATCACATCCTATAATCAGACCTATATGCATGCGACCTCTGTCCTGGGGTAGATGGTAAGTGGTACATCCACCAGCATGTGATCACAGTGCTGACTATTCTCTTGAATATAACACAAGTACTAGATATGTGAAGGACATGCAAATCAGAGGCCATACTTCATCACATCAATAACTGTGTACAATGCACCCTTCTTCATGTACCTCCCTACACAAATTCCAGTGATGTATAACTGAAGTGTACCACTTTTGTCATAGTGTGCTGTCATACAGCTTATTGGCCATACCTAGGTATTCTATCTGGGGAATACACATCACTATCTGATGGTGCAAATCAACAATAGGTTCAGAGGAGTTTACTAGGCTAATGACCACAAGGCACTTTTTAAGCCTAGCCATACATCCCAAATCTCTAACAAGTTCTGATACCCTTGGTAAGTGTAAGCAGAGGCTTGGAAGATGAAACATTTACAAGAAGGGGCCTGGGAGATGAACCATTTGCAGGTTGCCTGCATCTATTAGAGACATAGTTGCCAAACCAGGAATGAATTTCCTGTTCCCCATCCAATTGTGCAAGTTGCACTTGAATTGGGTTAGGGAGGAACTCTGCTTCACATGGATGAAGAGCCTGTTTCAGAGACAGGGTAGTTTCTGGGATACAAACCTGTCTCTCCAGCAGGTCCTATTTATATCACAGGTAAGGTTATGTCTATATAATGGGTAATTCTGGTTCTGTTTGTTTTATGGATATGCAGGAGGTCCATCAGAGTGGGGTCTGACAATGCCCTGTATGTCAGGAAATGAGCTTCCCTCAAAAACCTGTAGGAAATAGAATACATGGAGATGCCTTGAGGCGGTCTGCATAGAACATTTTATTTACACCCTGTATTCATTTAGTGAGGAACTCCTGTGGACATTGCAGTTGTTGGATATGCTTGGTTAGGTACATACCAAATGGGCATTGTACTCAATGATAGGTCTGATGAATGCAGAATACCATGGAACAATGACTTCCTCAGACCTAGATGCCATACCTTTGTTTATAAGTTGCACAGCATTGAACAATTTCCTCACTACTGTAGACATGTGATGATCAAAAGCTAGATTACTGCCTATGTGTGTCCATAACTACTGGGTCAACTCTAAGGGGTATGTTGTCAATACGGTAGTTACCAGGGGTGGATGATTTCCTGATGGATACTATTATGCATTTCTTGTCATTTAGTTTTAGTCCATGGGTTTGACACCAATTGTTTGTCTGTGTCACCCCTTCCTGGAGAACATTTGTGTCAGAGTGGGATTCAATGTCAGCTTGTAATTTGCAGTTATCTGCAAATGTAGTCAGTCAGAGACCACTGACATTGGCCTTGACTTCAGAAAAGTGAGTGCCAAAAAGGAGTGGTCCAAGGGCAGATTCTTGAGGGACTCCATTTGTGACTGATATCTTTGTAGAGGTGCACTCCCCAATTCTAATTTCATGGTTCCTGTCTGTGAGGCAGTTGGCTATCCACTGGGTGATATAATGGTTTGTACCAAACCTCTTGAGTTTGCCAACAATGCCCAAGTGGAGTATTGTGTCAAATGCCTTGGCCAGGTGAAGGTAGCCAGTGTGAACCATTTTGCCCTCATCTATCACTTTACTGACGTTCTCAAAAAAGTCCACCCGGTTGTGTAGGCATGCCCTGCCCTTGATGAAACCAAACTGGGTTGGGTCCAGTGTTTGGAGGTTTACTATATCACTATTAATCATTTCCATGATAATTCTTTCCATGGCTTTACATATAAGACTAGTGAGACTTATGGGTCTGTAGTTTCCAGGATCTGTAGATGGGCCACCTTTGTGCAGAGGGATGACTGTTGCTGCTCTCTATTCATGAGGCACAAAGCCTGTTTGGAGGCTATAGTTAAATACTAATTCCAGAAGGCTTGATAGGTCATGTTTCATGCTATTCAGACTGAATCCTGGGATATTGTCTAGACCCACTGATGCAGTGTTCTTGGCCTTAGGGGGTTGTTACACCAGATGGATGTGTGCTACCAGTTCAGCTTATGCATGCACTGCATACATAGGTGTTTGACAACATTAATGGCATGTATATCATCTCCTCACCAGGAGAGTCCAGGGCCTCAAAAATCTATCATACACAGATAGGCTAAAAGCCCTATCCCTCTATTCAGTTTCATACAGACTCCTCAGAGGTCACCTCTGTCTAGTATACAAGAAAATCTCGGTCCCCACCTTGATGGGACTGCTGCATATCCGTAAGTCAAGCTCCACTCGAGTAACCTGCATGCATGGCCTCAACCTGGTCTGTGACATCAATTAGACTTGTTAGCAAGACAGATTTGTGTCCAGAGACACCACTATCTGTGGAATAGACTCCCTCGCCACATCAACTAGAGTATCCTTTTACCCCTTTTTAAGCTCAACCTGGATAACTAGATGGGAAACAAAAAATACATCTCTGGTATTCCACAAATGTCCCTGCTGGAGATGGGGATTGGGTACTGACTGGCCTAAACATGGGCTAAACTCTTGGCTAGGCTTATAAGGGCCTCATAGCCAACAGCCTAATAACTTCCTATGATCCTATGATCCTATGACATTGTGGATTGTGCCAAAGATATATGCAAGGCACACAAGGCAACTAGCCTGTATTGACCATACTGTCACATACAGGTATAGCAGTGTCCTTCCTAACACCTCCTGCAGACATTACAGTACCAGTACAGTGTGCATGGTTACCCTCACAGAATGTGAATGTATCATAATAGTTTTCAAGTGTATGTGTGTGTGTGTGTGTGTGTGTGTGTGTGTGTGTGTGTGTGTGTGTGTGTGTGTGTGTGTGTGTGTGTGTGTAGGCTCCTCTGTTATCACTCCACATCACATATGTTAGGTCAGAGGCATGGGATTTGTGGTAGTATTATTCTGATATTGTCCAAAAATTGTGCTTGGTTTTTGTAAGGTTTGCCATGATTCTTCTCCTGTGGCCACCTTGCAGGAGACCTCTGCTGAGAGTATACTCATTTTCAGGTATATCATTTTGCACACCTTTCCAATATGCACCTTACCCCAATTGTATGTCAGATCCCTAATAGATGTCCTCTGCATTATTCATGTAAGGAAGCTTATCTCACACAGACATCTACCCCATTGTTATGTCACCTTGTGTCACAGTCACAGACAACATATTTTCACTGTACAGTCTGTACTGTACCATATAGATATGTGCTTGGTGTTGCTGCTACAACCATCTTCCATTGACATGTCTTCCTCTGCTGTACATCCAGGAGTTTCACCTGTACTCTTTCTCTGTGTTCATTCCTACAATTCATCTGTGTGTCTCTATTCAATTCACACACTTCTCCTGGGTGATCATTTTACATGGCGGTCCCATGTCCTGTTACAGATCATTAGCACAGCTCCAGTACAGAATGCCAGGAATGTAATAGCATAATACTCTGCACTGTAGGTACACTGTGCTGTACTGTGTTTGGACTCTATACTTCATATTCATACCTCTCAACTGTCCAGATATTCACAGGATGTCTAGATGTTTTCCTTAACAAATATATGGCTTTCTTCCAAATCACTGGGATGCTCTCTGGACTGATGTGACTCGATATTACATACATTTGAATGCATACCTCTCAACTGTCCTTATCTGTGCAGAATGTCTAGTTTTGGGCTCATATTTGTGATCTTTTCCTCATAACATTTTTTTCCTGACAAATCAATGGCATGTTATTGCAGAGTGCAATCAGAAACTGATGACTGACATTTGAGTTTCAAACTTCATGCTCTTCAGAAAGTTAGTGCTAATGTACAACCTGTATATTCTATCAACTTCTTAAGTTTGTCAGTGCAATATTAAAAATATGTCCCTATTTCTGGCCCTTTATCCCCCATTACTATGGCTTTGTCTACATTTGTCATTCTAAGAAATTGTGTTACATTCTAACACATTCCTATGGGACATCTATGTCAAATATGTCCCTATTACTGGTTATTTGTCCTCTCATTAAGTTGACTTGTGTGCAGGTGTGTTTCACTAACAGAATGACAGCTATTTGTAAAACCTCTGGTAATCATTGTGGTATTGCATGCAAATCTGCACACTGTAGGTGCTCTTCCTTGCACAGAATTGCTATCCACGTCCATTGACAAGGTTTTATTATGTGTAAAGCCCTGGTGATCAATGTGGCATTCCATGCAAAACACTGTAGATGCTCTCCTTTACATGGAATTGCTATTCGCATTTGCTTATAAGATTTTGCAGCCAGCAACACTGTTGTGAGTTGCGAAATGTAGCTTACTCATACCAAGCCTCATTAATATGCAATGTGCACTGCCACATACCGCACACCATCGCGCAAACACGTAAACTCCGTGTAGGCTCTGCAAGAAGCCTGCACAGAGTTTATTAAGTCCCGCAGAGTCACCTTTTGTGTATCATACTTTTGTTAAATTGAGATGAAGATACAAATGGTCACAGTCATGCATTTCAAGTGGCTGATGTCAAATAATTATGCATCATGACTCCTCACCTCTACCTGCAAAAGACAGACACCTTCTGTGTACCACTCTAAAGTCAAATTGAGATAAAGCTAAAAGAACAAATACAATATGGTAACATATTTCAACCTGTTCCTGTCAGATGTATACAAACAGCATTCCACCATACTCATACCCCAAAATGATAGCCATGTGTATATACATCCTATATTCAATTGTGAAGAAAATGAAAAAATAATAATTACAGTAATGTCTTCCAACGTATTGCTCCTAAACAATACACTTCCCCTACACAAGCTATAGGGAAAACCTTTAAGGTTGTGAAAGAAAGAATGATTACATTGTCCCCAGCCCCAATACAAGCTATACTAACTTTCAATGCACTTCTCTGAGGTCTGATTGTGAGAAAATTATAGCAATAATGACCACACCATCCCCAACATCCCACACACACTGCAATGATCTTTTTTAGACAAGGGGAGATTCAGAGCAGAAGACAGAACAAAGCTTGTGTCAAAATGCATTTATACATTCTGGAGTGTGGATGTTGCCATGCCACCAAAAGCTGTAAGCTTCTGTCTGTTCTGTGATACATTTTATGCCTTATTTTTGAAGGATAACAACCATACATGACACTGCCTGTAAAAAAGCTGTCTCTCAAGATGTACTGATTTTTCACCAAGCACTCATAAACTGACATAAGCCCTGGCAAGCTAGGTCTATCACAAGACCCACAGAGTTTTCACACATACACAAATACTGATATATGTCAAGGCAGGTATATCACAAGTAATACAAACACACACACACACACACACACACACACACACACACACACACACACACACACACACACACACACACGCACACACACACACACACACACACAAACACACATGCGCACATGAGCACACACACACACACACACACACACACACACACACACACACACACACACACACACACACACACACACACACACACACACACACACACACACACACACACACACACACACACACACCATGCTTACTTATGTGCACACTAGAGGAACACCAGTTCATCTATATCACATCTGAGTGGTGTTGGAGGAAACTAGAGCAAATGGATACACCTGCAAAGATGCAGAGAGGACATGAAGACTGCACACAGAAGAAGCCGCAGCTAAAAACTCAATCAGAGGTAGGAAATGGCAACATTACAAACTGCATTACTGTGCCAGTGATCACTTACTTTCACACACATCTTGATCTTGCAAAACTACCAAAGATAACCATTTATCATGTACAATGCTGATGCATCTGATGGAAAGTGACACAAACACACACACACACACACACACACACACACACACACACACACACACACACACACACACGCACTCACAGAAGCCATATCAATATTTATTCAGCAAATAGAACACATTGTTTAACTATACACCAGCTATGCCATATCATTGACTGCTGTACACGTGCCATGCCACATCAGTGACTGCCATATACCTGCCATGCCCCATTAGGAACAGTTATACACCAGTCTTTCCTCATCAGTGACTGCTATACACCTGCCATGGCACATTGCTGACTGCTATACTCCTGTCATGCCACAACACTGTTATATAACTGCCATGCCAGATCAGTGACAGCTATACACCTGTTGTGCCACATCAGTGATAGCCATACACCTGCCATGCCACATCAGTCACTGCTATACACCAATGCCATATCAGTGACTGCTATACATGTGCCACGCCACATCAGTGGGTGCCATACACCTGCCATGCCACATCAGTGACTGCTATACACCTATGTCACATCAGTGACTGCTACACACCTGCCATGCCATATCACTGACTGCTATACACCTACCATGCCACATCACTGACTGCTATACAACTGCCATGCCCCATCAGTGACAGCTATAACTTGTCATGTCACATCAGTGTCTGCTATACACCTTCCATGCCACATCAGTGACTGCTATACTCCTGCTATGCCACATCAGTGACTGCGGTATACCTGCCATGCCATACCAGTGACTGCTATACACTTGCCATGCCACATCAGTCACTGCAATACATCTGACATACCACATAAGTGACTGCTATACAGGTATGCCACATGAGTATCTGCTATACACCTACCATGCTGTATCACTGACTGCTATACATCTGCCATTCCCAATCAGGAACTGCTATACACCTGCAATGCCCTATCAGTGACTGCTATACACCTGTCATGACACATTAGTGACTGTTATCCTCCTGCCATGCCACAGCAGTGACTGCAGTACACCTGTCATGCCACATCAGTGACTGCTATGCACCTGCCATGCCACATCAGTGAGTGCTATACATCTGAAATGTCACATCAGTGACAGCTATACACTTGCTATGACATATCAGTGACTGCTATGCACCTGCCATGCCACATCAGTGACTGCTATGCACCTGCCATGGCACATCAGTGACTGGTATACATCTGCCATACCACATCAGTGACTGCTATTTAACAGTCATTAAATAGCAGGTTAAGTTACTTGTACCCACAAGTGGCCAATGTAGCCATCAATTACATCTGCTTTATTGTGTACGCCTCAGACATCAGATGTTGTAAGTGAGTAGTTCTATTGCTTTTCAGAGAACATCTGATTTTGGCACTGGGCATCATTGCTGGTTAAGTTAGCTGCAGATTGCATCACATAAGCACCCTTCTCTCATCTGGTTACAAACACCCCCACTCATACTCCTTTCATGTACACATTAGGACTTGCAACCATGGATGGGCACTTTCCTGCTATCTCTGCATCCAGTTGGTGGACATGGGTTTCCTGAGGCAATGTAACATGTACATTAACAATCACTTAATTCTCAAACAGACAAATACAGTATGCGAGAGATGTAGCTACACATTGACATTGGAGGCTATACTCTCAGATACAGACACAAAAAGCAACAAACAGGTTGTCAGCAACTGACACATTACTCACAGCACCCACAAAGGATCACACACATAGACCCACATATTCAGAGGTGTTCACATGTAACTTACCCAAACCTCAAAGGCACCTGTGCAGTTCTCACAAACTCCTCGTGTACACAAACACAGCAATTACCAACACAACACACAAAGCCACATTTCATTGTGCCTCAACTACTAAGCCCATAAGGCAAAACACTCAATAACCCAATCTTCTGGTCATAGGAGACTCCATTGTGAGACGCACTGATGTCCCTCTTACCTGGCTGGATAAGGGGATGATTACACTTTGTTGCCTGTCAGAAGCCAGGATTTGCCCGATCATGCAAGCACTCAGGTCACTTACCCTTAAGTACCAGTATGACTCTGTCATAGTCCATGTGTTATCCCACTCCACAAAGGGGGAGCCACCACTGATCCCGGGAACTATCGACCTATTAGTCTGATGAGCCTGGTCTGCAAGGCCATGGAATATATCATCATGGAACTCATAAACAAAGACATTGGTAACCTCCAAACTCTGGATCCCACCCAGTTCAGGATTGTGAAAGGCAAATCATGCCTCCTGAACCTGATCGACTTCTTTGAGGCAGTCACCAAAGCCATGGATGAGGGTAAGGTGGTTCACACAGCCTATCTTGACCTCGCCAAGGCTTTCGACACCATCCCTCATTCCTGAATTATAGCTAAACTCACTAAACTAGGTATAAATCCCTACGTCACAAGATGGGTTGCCAACTGGCTCACTGACAGAACCCACACTGTAAAAGTTGCAGACTCCAAATCTGACCTCAAGGCAGTGACAAGTGGATTGTCACAGGGTTCTGTCCTGGGACCTCTCCTGTTTGGTATCTACTTCTCTGAAGTACAGGCTAACACAGAAGGCTGCTGGCTGATGGAGTTCACAGATGACTGCAAATTAGGAGCCATAGTCAAGTCCTCAAAGGATGTGGACATCTTACAGAAGGGCCTCACTGAGACAGATGCCTGATGTCAGAGCCATGGCCTCAAGCACAATGCCAAAAAGTTCAGTGTCATCCCCTTTGGTAAAAACTCTGTACCCATGAACTACCACATAGGCAGCAATCTACTTAAGACCGAATGCGTGATAAGAGACCTTGGGACCCAGGTGGACAGTAGTCTCTCCTTTGATAGACACATCACCACAGTAGTCAGGAAGTCCTTCTACGTGGCACACCTCATCATAAAAGAGTTCTCATCCAGGAAAAAAGAGGTCATTGTTCCCCTCTACTCATCACTCATTAGACCCATTATAGAGTACAATGCCCCCTTTGGAATGTACCTCACAAGACATCTGCAGCAGCTGGAAAGGCCACAGAAGTACCTCACAAAGAGGATTACTGGCCTCAAACAAATGCCCTACACTGACCGCCTCAAAAACTCCAGCTTTACTCCGTAGCATATCGCCTACTCCGAGGTGATCTCTACCTAACATATGTCAAACCCAGAGCTGTTGGACATGCTACACCTAAAGAAATCCAAATCCCTCCAAGCTACATGCTCTAGGGACCTAAACCTTGTCACCACAATAAACAGGACATCCTGGAGGGATAGATTCCTGTCCCAGAGACTTCCTATACTCTGGAACAGGCTACCCATCTATGTCAAGCAAAGTTCTTCATTAGCACTCTTCAAGAAAAATCTTGATGAGTGGATGGGAAATAGGAAATACACCCCTGGGATCACTTCTGTGTCTCTGCTGGACAGTGGAACATGAAAATAACTTTCTTGGGTGGCATAAGCTATGGTACTTTGCTGGTTAGGCTTATGTAGGCCCTTGGGCCGATAGCCTAGTACCTACCTATGAAACTATGACCTGAGAAACATGATTGAGCTCTCAGAATGTGTATCACATGCAGGTATGAGCCTAGCATTGAGCAACATTCTACTCTCTCCAAGGATGATGCCACAATACCAGCAGAAATTGATCAATTTTAACAATTAGCTTAGCTACTGATGTCATTCCAAAGGGGTCCAATATCTGTCAGCCTGGGGGGAACATGGTTGATAGACCATGCTGCTTTGTTATGGATGGTCTTCACCCATCACCTCCAGGCTTTTGGATATTGGCCAAAACATTAGCCACCCCATATACTGCCTTTTTCAGACATTGCCAAACAGACAAACCTTCCAACATAACAAAAGCTACTTGGGACAAGCTAAAGGTGTTACTGCTCAGTGCTAGGAGCCTCAACATGAAACTGTACTCCCTTGAAGCTATTCTCACTCTGGAGAATGCTGTCATCTGTGCAGTTACTGAAACATGGTTCAAAGCCATGGGAAGTGCTCTGGCAGTGCATGGCTATAATGTCTTTTATACATTCAAGCCACCCACTGAACATAAAAGAGTAAAAGGTGGTGGTGTATCTATCTACATAAAGAATAAGCATACCTAAAGGCTGGTCAAACAATATGGCATGCTTGAGTTACTCTGTGTCCAACTAACCGTGGGAAAAATCCATTACCATATTCTTGCTAGCTTTAAGACCCCCCTCCCCCATGAGCCAGCTAACCCATAAATCATACCTGAAGTTACTAGAATCACTCACCATTCAGCCAAATATCCTATGCATAGATGATTTTAACTACCACATCCATTAATAGTGAGGCTTACATCACCACTAACATACAGGCCCAAATATTTCTTCACTTTGTAAATTCAAATGCCCTGGAGCAGCTATTCTGTACTCCCACTAGGGAAACAAATATCCTGGATCTGGTACTCAAAAATATGGGAGAGTAATGCAGTGTTATGTCCTCACTGGTGAGATCAAATCACAAAGCAGTCTCCCTTGAAATAAAGGTAAAACTAGTCCACCCACCTAACCCCCAAAACCTTAAGAACTTCTCTAAGGTAAACTACCCCTATTAAGGGACAGCATAGCTAGTTTCCAAGCTCTCACAAATCCAGAAAATACAGACATCTATACAGAGGCATACAGAAAAGCCCTGTATGAACATATAAACAACTTCTTAGAAACAGCAGTACCAGATCAAAATAAACCCAGATCAAACTGTGAACCCCTGATATTAATAGGTTGTATAGCAAAAGAAAGAAAATCTTGTTGAGAAGTAAATGGAAATGTGCACAGCAGAGCAATAAGTTCCTCATTAGTCTAAGTAAGCAAATCAGGAAACTAGTCAAGTCTATGAAAGCAAACTTTGAGGTAAAAATTGCCTCCAAAGCTAAGGATAACCATAAGGCATTTTGCAGTTATGTCTGCAATCTTAAGGGCAACACCTAATAATGTGCGGAATTAGTTGTAAATGGCATCACCTGTACTCATCCAAAAGACATAACAAATGTGCTGGCTGACAAATTCAGCTCAAATTTCACATCCCCATCACCCACAGTTCTGCCCCAAGAAATACCCTCCACCATTCTACTGCCAATTATCACCAAAGAAGAGGTTGCCACTGTGGTCTTAAAACACAGCTTCAGTAGGGCCTGACAGTATATATACCAGGTTGTCTATTAAACAGCTTAAATCAGGTCTTATCAGGTCTATTAGGATCTCTATTTAACCACAGCCTATGGCTTTGTCCTGATAGAGTGGAGGACAGCAACAGTCATACTTCTGCAAAAAAGGGGACCATCTACTCTCCCAGGAAATTATAGACCCTTAAGTTTGATGAGTCTTATATGTAAGGCCATGGAAAGAATAATCATAGACCTGATAAATATTTATTTATTTATTTGACATTTGTTAACCGTGTTGGTCCTACTGAGTTAAAGCCCATTTTCAGAGGAGACACGAGGAGAAAAGCTCCAGATACTTATACAATTTTATGAAAATAAGCAAAGCAAAAATACACAAAGATACAAAAATCAAACAATGGCAATACATAACAGTTTACACATTTGAGAAATCCAAGACAAATTATAAATGTTAATTATGGTAGATACAATAGACTAACACATGGGAAATAACTTTGTACATGTTCTTGTTACGTGAGAAATATGGGATACAGCTGTTTAAGCCTTAAGCTCCTAAAAGTGCTAGCAGGTAGAAGTAGTAGAGGAGGAAATAAGTAGTAAAAGGAAGCTGTAAGGGTTTACTTGGGGTCGTGACAAGGGCATATCCACAATTTAGCTAGACAATTTTTTGCTTCTTTTCTGAAAATATTGGAGTGAGTAATGCTTTTTGTGTTGAGTGGGAGTTTGTTCCAATTATGAGATACTGAATATTTATATAATACTTTCCCAATAGTTTTATTGGGTTTGTATATTTGAAGAAGAATTTGTTCTGTGCTAAGATACAAGATTGGCTAGGGAGGGGCAGGCTGAGGATTTTTTGTTGAGTAAGAGGTGAGTTATGTGGAGTTGTGAAAATTGAAGATTATAGGGGAATTTGGTGAGAAGAATGCAGTAGGTTAGCAGCAAATATTGTGATTTTATTGTATGGCTGTTCTAGCCCAGTAATAAAGGAATATTGAAGGTTTGTATGAATTGGGGTAGCATAGAGAATGCTTGGAAGTAGGTACGTTTGAGCTAAGGAGAGTCTAGATTCTAGAGTTAGAAATTTTTTTATTTTGCTATAAAGGGGACCATGTTTTTGGTTTGCTTTTTTAATGGATTGTTGGACTTGGAGGTCAAATTTTAATTGATTATCTATTATCATTCCAAGTAGCTTTGTGTGGTATTCTACATTAATGATGGTTTTATTTAAGGAAGACATGGTAATGGTAGGTTTGAGATGTGAAAGGGATTTAGGGAGAAAGAGTAAAAGTTTAGTCTTTTTAGGATTTAAAATTAGCTGATTTTCAGTGAGCCATCTTTCAACACAGAGGAAAGAGTTTTGGGTAGGAGTGTTGGGTTGAGTGATACTTTTAGGAAAGGAGATAAGTGTAGAATCATCAGCATATTGAATGAGAGAAGAGTGATAGCAAGAGGTATAGAGGTCATTAGTGAAAATGTTGAATAGAAGGGGCCCAGGATGGAGCCTTGGAGAACACCTGTATGGATGGCTAAGAAGGGGAGCAGGAGGAATGCCATCTGACAGATTTCAGTCTGTTTGAGAGAGAACCACTCAAGTGTGAAAGCTGAGAGAGTGAGGTTGGCTAACCTGACTAAGAGTTTGGAATGGGATACTGTGTTGAAGGCTTTTGATAGGTTTAAGAATAGACATGTGATAAGTTTATTATCATGGGCTTCAGTTACTGCATGAGTGAAATATTAAAGGGCTGTAGTAGTACTATGGTTTGGATGTAAACCATGTTGGGTAGGTGTCAGAAGTTTTTCTTCAATAAGACATTTGAGAAGCTGAGTGTGTGTACATTTTACCAGGATTTTTGAAAGTGGAGAGAGTATAACTATGGGTCTGAAGTTAGATGGATCAGTGGAGTTACCTCCTTTGTGTAGGGATATTACATAGAAATACTTCCATATATCAGGCACAGTGACAAACAAACTGATCTATTGATAAGTATTGAAACTGGGTAGGCTTTACAGTCAGCTGCAAGTTTGAGAAGAGGGTAGATTAACAGCAAAAGGAGAACATGGTTTTAGTTTTAGGAGGAGAGATTTTATATATGTGGTGGGTATTGGTTTAAAAGAGAAGAGGGATTAATTAGAGTGTGTTTTGGGAGGGAGAGTTGTGTTGGAGTTCTGGTCAGTGTTGGTCAGTTTATGGATAATATCAATGAAGTAATGGTTGAGGACGGAGGCAGTGTCCTGAGCTGAATTGTTAGGGGAAGGATTAGGAGTTCAAGAGCTTCCAGGGTGAAGGATAGAGTTGATAGTCCTACAGAAGTTTTTGAGATTAGACTGATCCCTAGTTTGCACCCTATAGTACATTTTTTTCATCATTGTAGATGTGTTTTTTGTTCGGTTTCTGAGTTCTTTAAAATGTTGATGGTGAGTAGGGAATTTGGATTTTATCTAAGCTATTCAAGCAGAATCTCTAATGCATAAGAGAATGAGTGTCTTCTGTAAGCCAGGGGGCATAATAAGATCATATTCTTATTTTCCAAAGGCATGCTAGTGAGTTAATGTCTAAGAATTTGTTTTATGATGTCATTAAAGGGAAGACTATGCAGGATAGTTGTGCTGGAGTTCTGGTCAGTGTTGGTCAGTTTATGGATAGTATCAATGAAGTAATGGTTGAGGAGGGAGCCGGTGTCCTGAGCTGAACTGTTAGAGAAAGATTAGGAGTTTGAGGGCTTCCATGGTGAAGGAAAGAGTTGATAGTTCTCCAGAAGTTTTTTGGGATTAGAGTGATGGCAAGTTTTGGCCTTATAGTAAAATGTTTTCTTGTCATTGTAGATGTGCCCCCCCCCCCTTCAGTTTCTGAATTCTTTAAAAAACTGATGGTGAGTAGGGGATTCAGATGTTATCCAAGTTTTCCAAACTGAATCTCTCTGATGCATAAGGGAATAAGTGTCTTTTGTAAACCGAGGGGCATAATTAGATTTTATTCTGATTTTCTAAAGGGGTGCTAGTGTGTGTTGAGAATGCCTAAAAAGACATTGGTGAATTTTAACAGATTGTCATTAAGGGGAAGATTATGCAGGCAGGACCAGTTTATCGATGAGAGTCTTTCATTATTCTATATTTGTGTAAAGCATACCTCTTAACCTGCAGACATTGAAAATAGGAATAAAGACCAGTGAAAAGCAAGTGCAGATAGTTAAAAATGTGGACATTTAATCAGCATAAAAATAAATACCAAATAGCACATCACTTTTCTAACTCTTCAAGTAGGAATGTCAGATACTACTCAGAAGCACATGTTTAAAAACAGAGAGTGATACAAATGATGGAAAAATACAAGCACATTATCAAAGACTTTACTAAACTGTAGTGCAAAATTCTACCGCACAAGGTCTTGTATGCTTGCCTCAGAAAAGGGGAAATGAGAGATGTGTGTACTCGGTTTAAATTATTGTTGTCACTCGTGTGTCAGTCATGTAGTGTAGTTTTCTGTGTTCTAGACTGCATTAAAATGCAAATGCAATGAGGGAGATTCAGAAAATTGTGTGAACAGGCAAATCAACACTGAAAATAGAAAAGTTTCTCATAAATAGGGAAATCTGAGAGGTCATTTGTAACATGATAACCCAGTTTTACCCAAAATATGACTCCTAGGGAAAAGGGAATGGCATGGATTTGTGCCTGTGCATTTAGTATCTTACAGGCTGCCTCATCCATGCGGGAAATAGGCACTACCCCAGGAGTGAATTTGTGATGCCCCATCCATTAATCCAAATTGTGTTTAAAGAGGGCCAGGGAAAGGCTCTGCTAATATGAATAGGAAGCCTGTTCCAAAGAAGGGCCACTCTCTCAGACACATATCTATCTCTACAGCATGTTTTGTTTTAGTCACTGACTAAGTTTAGATTCCTAGATCTGGTGACACTCATACTGTTTGACTTGTAACAGCTCTATCACAGCTGGATTTGTGAGTTCCTTGTAGGTCAGGCATAGGTCACCCCTTAATAGTTGGTAGGAGACAGAGTAAAGGGATAGGGCTTTTCGTGTATCCACATAGTTCATATTGTTTACACACTGTATTTTCTTTGTGAGGATCCTCTGAGGCTGCTCCAGCTGCTGTAAGTGCCTAGTCAAGTATATGCCAAATGGCACGCTGTCCTTGATTACTGGTCTAATGAGGGCTGAATACAGTTGGACTATAATTTCCTTGGATCTGGATGTCATACCTTACAAATAAAATAATGTCCTCACCACTGTGGACATGTGGCAGTCAAAGTTTAGTCTACTATCTATTTGTGTACCTAGATCTCTCATCTCTGAGTCTACTTTAAGGAGTGTGCTATTGATGTTGTAATTTGCAGGGGTATTTGACTTCCCAAAGGGTATGATAATACATTTTTTTGCATTTAGTTTTAGGCCATGGTAATGCCACCAATCATTTGTCTGATCTAGACACTACTGAAGGATATCAACATTGTTGGGGGATTCAGTGACTGCCCCCTGCTTGCAGTCACTGACAAATGTTGTCATCCAGAGGCCTTACACATTTGCCTTGACTTCACAGAAGTATATTTTGAACAGGAGTGGTCCTAGTACTGAGCTCTGTGGCACACCACTAGTAACGGGCCTCTTGCTGGATCTGGATTCACTCACTTTAACTATGTGTCCTGTTCACGAGCCAATTGCCTATCCATCTGGTAACACAGGGATTTATGCCCAGTTTTGTGAGTTTATTTATAATACCTGAGAGGGGAATCATGTTAAATGCCTTGGTCAAGTCAAGGTAGGTGGTATGTACTGTTTTACCTTCATCCATGGCTTTAATGACTTTCAATGTGTCCTGTCCATGAGCCAGTTGGCTATCCATCTGGTGACATTGGGATTTATGCCCAGTTTTGTAAGTTTATTTATAATACCTGAGTGAATAACTGTGTCAAATGCCTTGGCCAAGTCAAGGTAGAGGGTATGTACTGATTTACCCTCATCTATGGCCTTAATGACTTTCTCAAAGAAATCCACCAGATTCAGTAGGCATGACCTGCTCTTGACAAAGCTGAATTTGGTCTGGTCATTGTTTGGAGGTCTAGTATGTCACTGGTCTTTATTCCTATTATTAAGAAGTCATATGTATGTAGCTGTGACTTAGATGCATAGAGAGAGATAGATAGATAGACAGCAAAGCAGGTTAAATCCCTCAAAAATTAAGTTAAAGTTAAATCAGTAAGTCAGTTAATCTTATATAATTCATCTCTGCTTAACTACTCATATTTAACAGAGTGTACTAAAAACCTGCTACTAATTATTTGTTTAATTTATTGCTCAGAAGACTGATGATTTTATAAACAATTCACACTGTGGCATTAATCCAGGACATTTGGGAGATAAATGTGTTCTAGGCTTCAAGTTTAGTTATGCTGGCTCATAGGTATCTGCTACATACAGACATTAGGATTTTAGCTGTTGTACCAAGGGAATAGAGGACAGTCCATTGGACAGACCTGAGCAGGAAGCTCTGATGGCAGAAAGGAAGAGGAATCTACGTCATCTGAAAAGACTTAAGTTTGTTCGCTGCCAGCATGCTTGATGATAGCATATCTTTTTTTTTCAGAATGATTAAATGCAGTGCTAAAAAGAAGCTCACTTATGCTGATTTGCCCTGCAAAGCCATAGCTCATAAATTAATAGCAAAAGTAAATGAGCTGCCTAGGTCTATTGATGCAGCATCTTTAGCCAAAGACAAATAAACCTCTTTTGAGACAAAACTTCCAGTACAGATCAGTACAGGTTCTCCAGTAATATCCTTCCAATAGCTGTCAGAGAAATAAATCAATAACAACATTCCTTGATAAAATGCTACAGCCTACCAGCTAGCATTATCAAGAGAGGAAGATGCAATTCTTATAAGAAAGTCTTTTTTGGATTTGAGCTATAACATATGATGATTCTAAGGAGCAGCAGAAGAACATTTCATGGTCCAACCACTTGGGCAATGCAGAAGATATATTCTCTGACTTCACTGAGGTGGTAACTCCAGGAACTGCACTAAGAAGACATACCAGGAAAAATGGAGACACAGAACCTCTCAACTGTACAGATTTTCACAGAATGTGCAGATTTCTGCCTCATGTTTTTGGTCCGTTTTCATAAAATTGTGGTTTTCTGGCAAATTAGCGGCAAGTCATTTAAGATTGACGTTAGAAAATAATGACAGATATTTGAGTTTTAGGCTTCATGTCCTTCAGAAAATTGATGCTAATACAAAAGATGTTATTCTATCAACTTTCTAAATTTGTAAAAGTAATATTTAAAATTTGTAGCTATTTTTGGGCCTTTGCCATACTTTTATTTATGGCTTTGTCCAGATTTCTTGCTCTAAGAGGTTGTGAGGTATGGAGATACCTACTACAATAATGGATCTCATCAAGGGCACGTAAACGGTAGCATACTGTTTCTGCTTCAATTTCAGAGTCAAAAACTTCAAAGGCTGAAGGTCATCCGTTACATTTATTGTCAAATATAGATGTTTTACCCAAAGCCAGTTACGAAAAATGTTTACCTGGCAACTTTAAGCAGTTAAATTTAATGGCAGAAATACAACAAATAACTCCATGGGTTACAATTATCATTACAATTCTGGTTGAGCTCACTGTCAGTCAATGGTAATCGTACAATCCCATCTGAATGTCACTCTTAATGGTAATCGTACAATCCCATCTGAATGTCACTCTTAATGGTAATCGTACAATCCCATCTGAATGTCACTCTTAATGGTAATCGTACAATCCCATCTGAATGTCACTCTTAATGGTAATCATACAATCCCATCTGAATTAGAATTTTTAAAAGTGTCTCATTTTGTATAACCAGTGCAAAAACAATTACGCCAACATAAAAATTAAAGCACTGGAGAAAGAAATATTAAGTCTTCAAAATAAAATGCTGGATGTGGAAAAAGATGTCAATGTTATAACCTAAGACTAGCTGGTATACATGAATACCATAACTCTTTGCAGAACTTTAAGGGTTTCAGTGTGGAAAATAGTTAAGTACAGTTTGTCATTCAGTACAAAAAAGAATAAAAGTAGATATTATGCACTGTATAGGCCCACGCATGCCAGGAGTTAATCATTCCATTTTTGCTTAAAATCTGGTATTACAGAAAGCTATCAATAAAAGAAAATGCATAGTGAATCAAGTTAAAGTCTAGTCCTTCAGAATCTAAAATCACAAAATGTAGAATAAAACAAGCATTTTCTCTGAAATGTAATAGACATTATAGCATACATGTGTCCAGTCACATTTTGCTTTCCCCTCTATGATACAAATAAAATTAAAAAATGGCATCTTCTTCAGTTCAAGAAGTCTTGAATGATTTCCAAACATATCTTGAAATGATGTTATGGTATTTTCTTCATACGGAGATGGGGGGGCCTCAGGAGTACAAGGGAAAGTGGCAGCACCCATATATTTTCCTTCTTATATATGTATGTTTTAATTTGTGTATGTATGTGGATTTCCTTCTAATACCAAAATGACCATATCATCGAATTTCATTTCCACAAGACAAAAATCACAAAAATAAAATACCCAAATGGCAAAGTTTTCCCAGGGTAAGTAAACACTTGCTCAACATGCCATTTTCTACACTGTAGTGCAGTCCTGGAGTTGGCATATACAGTTAAGTGGGGTTTGGGAGCAAAGCCTCCCACATTGGGGGATGTGGGGGCATAGCACCTCACCTAGGTGGGTTTTATTTACTCCTGTGTGTTTCACTGAAGTTTGGGCAAATGTTTTCTTGACCTGGGGAAAAATTTGCCATTCGGGTATTTCGTTTTCACGATTTTCATCGCATGCAAAGTTTCACAGGAATAAATTCTGTAGAGTATAAGTTTTGTAAAGGGGTAAGAAAATAAGGCAATATTATGGAAGAATACTTTTACAGAAAATAGTTTGTAGGAATAATCCTATTATCTTTAATTCAATTTTACTTACCTTTTTCTGGTTATGAAGAATTTTTGACCTGTTTACATAAAACAATCCAAAAATGAATTCCAGGTCATACTTTTATAGGAATTTTGGCATTGATTTAGACAAATTCTACTGTAAGTCAAGAAATCTATATTATATTGGCTAAGGGAATGAATATGAATTGTCATAATTTTCACTTGTATATGACATAGTGGACCAGTATATTATAATTCAAGGATATGCTACAAGCGCTTGAGTCCCAAGCCCTTGAAGACCACTGTCTCAGAGCCAAAAGGTTGCACATTTTGTAGCTCCTGCAGGCTCTCACTCATACTCAATCTTGAATATGAATTCAGGCAAGCAGTAAGTATGTATGGACCTATGAATCTATAAGAATGGCAGCCATGGGGAGGGAGGAGGTATGAGATTGTAGACTAGGGCGGGGGTGGGGAAGGCTATTCAGGTTTAGGGAGAGAGACAGGGAGTTTAAAGGTTAGAGGGAGGATGGAAGTTCTAGGTTAGAGAGCAGGAAAGGAGCTTAACGGTTAGGTTGTAGAAGGAGCAGAGCTAGGATGAGGGAGAACCAGTGGAGTTTTAGTTTTAGGGAGTGATTAGGGAGTTTAGGTTTAGGGGGTTTGGAGTCTTAGGTTTAGGGTGAAGGAGTGAAGTTTTAAGGTAAAGGAGCAAGGACTCTGGTTATGAACTGAGTTAGGAAGTTTTACAGTTAACGTTTACAGCTCTGGTAGGGTTATACAGTTTCACATGCTCAGGTATACTGAGAAAAAGTAGTTAAGCAAGACTGGACAGTGGGAGTTAGAGCAAATGGCCTTTTGAACCAGTGTCAGCAAGCATTTTGTAAGCTACAAGCACACAAGCACTTAAAGTAGAACTGTAATTCAAGTATCCAAGAAAAAAAATTAAAATACGCAAAATATTTTACACATTCTGTATTAAGTATACATTGTGGGCTATTTTCAAAAACTGCATATTGAATACAATAAAGAATAGAAAAAGTAAATGTATTATTTATTTATTTTGATATTTGTTAACCGGGTTTGTCTGACTGGGCATGAACCCATTTTCAGAGGAGGCCCAGGGAGAAAAGCTCCATACAGGACATATATATAACTACTGAAATCACAGTAGTTGCAGACGCAATTTCTAATACAAAGGTGGCTGTAGATACAAATACAGTCTCAGGTGTAAATAACTTCACAGGCAGTGTAGTTTATAATAACATAAGTTAATGGTGGTTACTATAGTTATATATATGGTTCAAAATACAGTATCTATATAGATCAATTCAACATGTTCTAGAGTGAAGAATTATGAATCAAGTAGAGTGGATGAAGGCAGTGAGTAGAGAGAAGAGAAAGGACATCAGTGAAGATGGGAATTCTTATAGTAGAATAATAAGGGTGGTAGAAGGTGGGTGGACAGATGGATTAAAAGATTCAGAGAGTTAGGTTGGACTTAGGCAATAGCAGGTCCACACATTTAGTAAATAGTCCTTTAATGCTTTTCTGAAGTTATGAGTGTTGGATATAGTTCTGATGCTCAGGGGAAGTTTGTTCCAAGCTGAGGCAACAGAGTATCTGTATAAATGTTGGCCAGTTGTTCTTTTGGGCTTATAGATTTCAAGGAGAGACTGTTCAGAGCTCTGAAGAGAGCGACTGGGAGTGTATATGGAGATGAAGGATGAGATGGTGGGTCTGGAAGTAGTTTTGTAGAGGATGAAGTGTGTGAGTAGCAGTTGAGGTAGAAGGAACTGGTGGGGGATTTCTAGCCAGCTAAGGGATTTGAAAGAAAGGCAGTGGTGTGACTAATATAGCTGGTTTGCAGCGAAGCTAGCAATTTTGCTATAAGTTAGTTCAAGTTTAGACTTTAGAGTGGATTGTAAGTTGGTTAAGATTGAAGAGGCATAAAGTAGACAGGAGAAAAAGTAGGACTGGGCAAGGTAGAGTCTTGAGTCCACAGTGAGCTATTTTTGTTTCACTAGAGGAAGCCCAGTTTTTGATGTGTCTTTTTTATGCAATTTTGACTTGTAGGTCAAATTTAAGTTGATCATCAATGATAGCACTCAAAAGCTTAGTGTGTGTTTCTATGGTAATTGTTGTGTTATCAAGAGAGGTGATAATAAATGAGGATTTGTGGTGGGCAAGAGATTTTGGGAGGAATAAGAGAAGTTTTTATTTTTTTGGTACTGAGTATGAGTTGATTGTCAGATAACCAATTTTCAACGGAGTTAAAAGAGTTTTGGGTTAGAGAGAGATTATCAGAAGTTGAAATGATGGTGGAATCATCTGTATATTGTATGAGGGAGAAGTGAGAGCAGGACATGTGAAGACAGTTAGTGAAGATGTTAAATAGCAGTGGTCTAAGAATAGAGCCTTGAAGAACTCTCATATTGACTGGTAGAAAGGGTGAAAAGGAGGAGAGCCCCTTGATGGACTGCTGTCTATTAATAATGTAGCTAGCAAACCATTTAGGATTTTGATTAGAGAGATTAAGATCAGAGTTTAGTGAGGAGCTTGGAGTTGGAGATGGTATCAAAGGCTTTGGAGAGGTCTAGAAATAGACAGGAAACTAGTTTATTATTGTCTCTGGCTTAGGAGATAGTGTGAGTGAAGGAAATCAGTGCTGCAGTTGTGGTACGGTTAAGGCAGAATCCATGTTGGGAAGGCTTATGTATACATTTTTGAGTATTTTAGAGTGGGGGGATAGAATGGCTATGGGCCTGTAGGTTGAGAGGTTAGTGGAGTGTCTTCCTTTGTGGATTGCAATAGTGAAAATTTGTTTCCAGAGAGAAGGGACTGTAGATTCTTGGATAGATTGCTTGATCAGGATTGAGACGGGGTATGCAGTTGCAATCTGCTAAATGAAACAAATGCATACATTTCAATATTAAAAAGAGAAAATAAACTTTGAGAGATATAAAAAAAAAAAAACAAAGAAACAAAACAAAAGGAAGTTTAAATACTAATTTAACTAATTCACTCCAATGGAGCTCAGGATGTTTGCACTGTAAATTCCAATGGGTGAAGCCTAAGCCTTTTCAAAGACTTAAATTATGTCCTCATATTTCAAACAAATGTTCATATCTCTAAAACCAAGTGGGTTATGAAAGGAATATAAATGGCAATCCCTTCAGCACAAACTATTTTTATAGTGGTACTATTCTGTAGGTTCTATGTCTTAAACTGAATTTTATAAGTCGCAGTAAACACAGTAACTATTACATGTGTAATATTTTGTAAACAACTTACAGCATTTCAGCAACCACTGAAGTTACATGCATACTGCCAGCAAAATTTTATTCATCTAGCTGAGAGCTTTCATAAGAGGCTAATGAGGTCTGTCTGTGTTACTTGGTTGTTGAGATATTTAGAAACATTTGAAAATTATATATCTATATAAATTAATATCATAAAATCAACAGTTAATATATCTTTACCTGCACTAGACAGTGGTGTCATATTAATGTCATTGAGTTTGCCATTGTGTAAACTTTAAGATTAAATCTTTTAAAAACTTGTACATAGCATAGTTTTGGTATTATTAATGCAAATATGAACAAGCAATATTTGACTCCTAAAGGTGTCAGTAGGAGTTAATTGCAGATGCACCTGAAGGCATCACTCAGATGTAATGAGTTAAATGAAAAGTATTGCAGTTCTGCTCAGATCACCAGGAAATATTTATACGTCAATGCAGAAAAAGATTATTTAGATATATATATATATGTGAACATTTTGAAGGAAGATCAGAAAAAAGTCAAAATAGATACTGTAAGTGATGAAGGGAAGCAAATATGAATTTTTACAGGCTATAACAAATGTTTTTGCTTACATATATTTTGAGGAAATATTCGAAAATACAACAAAAATTATCAGAAATAGAATTGAAATATAATGTCAGTGTCACAGTGGGTGACACACTCACATTTGATGCAGAAGGCTGTGGGTTGTATTTTCACACCAGGTAGATTGATTGCTGACAATATACTGCAGCATAAAGGGGGTGTCGGGGGGGGGTATGTAAGAAAAATAATATCAATAATGAAAGTAACAAGTATTTGAATTGGGCTATTACAGTGCCCTGTTTATATAATAAACAGACGGATGTGGTTTGTGGTATAATTAGGAAAAATTGGCACAACATTATACAGTAGGATATGTCTACTAAGAAATAAGGAGATGGCCCTAATTTTGTATAGAAAAGAGGCAGAAATATAAATGATATATTGGACGAAGTAAGTAGACAAATAGAAAAACATGATAATAGGAAAGGAAACATAATGGCAAAATGTAGCAGTTGTAGATACTGCCGATATATTTATGAAAGTCCATTTGTAGTTTTCAAAAGTTATGATAGAACAATTCCCAGTCCAGAGTTTGTCAAATGTGTGAAGGTTTTTACATAGGTAAAACTGAAAGACAATTAAAAACAGAATTTATGAATATGTGGGAGACATAAAAATAAAACAATGCTTTGTATAAATACTCCAGGGGTTGTAGGGATTTTAGGAGATTTTTGTTTTATGTGGTTGAGAAAGTTAATACAATACAAAGGTGAGGCATCTAGGAGCAAATTTTAGAATACCTTGAAGTTTATTGGCAACTTACGTTGGAAGTAACTAAGCCACCAGAGGTGAAAAATATGGTAGCAATTACCAGAGTCCTAAAAATGAGGGCAGCCAGACTGTAGTGGTATGGATGAGTGATATATTTATATCTTCAATTATTTATTAAAATATTTTATGATGTAGTCATACAGTGTATGTGTGTATATATATATATATATATATATATATATATATATATATATACATACATTAGAAGTATTCAGATCATTAGTTGAGCAATATTGGAATTAGGTTACTCTACCCATTATTACCATCGTAATGTCCAAAATATTTATTGAATTCTTACACAATATTCCTATACCTGAACATATTTCTTTTTGTATATTCAAAAGATCTTATCCCCTGTAATTTTTCTGTTTGCAATCTCTCCTCTTCTTTTAATATGCTTGTATCCTCTGGAATAATCACATCAATATCCAGTGATGCACACCATTCTTATATGCTTATTCTTCATGTTACTTTATTTATACTGTTCGCGTTTATTGCTAACACTCTCAAGTCTTCACTTACTTTGGAAGTAACTAAGCCAACAGGGATGAAAAATATGGTAGCTATTACCACTGTGTCCTAAAAATGGGGGCAGCCAAACTGTAGTGGTATGGATGGGTAATATATTTATATCTTCAATTATTTATTAAAATATTAGTGTGTGTGTGTGTGTATAAATATATATATATATATATATATATATATATATATATATATATATATATTAGAAGTATTCAGATCATTAGCTGACCAATATTGGAATTAGGTTGTTGGTTCTTTTAGAGGAACTCATGGTGTTTAAGTATGTATTAATTGTTATTGTCATTGGTTAAAAGCGGTTAATGTAAATGGTGATCTATGCAGCAAAAATCTTTTAAGTTGTTTTTTAAACTTATGTTATGGTTCTGATGAATTCTTGTAAATTATGGACAAAAGTACGAAACCATTTTATTAATTTAATAAAAAAGTTTTATACTGTAATGTTGACAACTGTAGGACAACCTCAGCGGATTCAAGACAAGTACTCATTTAGATGGTCAATACTTTCCTTCATCCAGTCTTTATTCTTTGTCACTACTATTATATACTCTGCGTATGAAAACATTGTTGGTACTCTGATTCTTTCTATCATCTTTTATTCTGCTACTTTTAATACAGTATTCATTTTATTAACAAATGGATTTATAACTAACATAAATAAAATGTTACTCACTGGATAGCCATGTCTTATATCACGTTTTACATGTATTTCTTGACTTAGCTACCCATTCACTAGCACTTTTACTTTATTCTTTTTACATAATATAAAATATCTTTTATATCCTCTCTCTTTTATTGTATTCTTTCATTGTATCCCATAGAATTTCATGTTTTATCTTGTTGAATGCTTTATTTAAATCACCTGACATCAATTTTACTTCCATTTTCCTTTTCATAATGTCATCCACAATTTCTGTTTCATTAGTAATTCTTGACTTCCTTTTCTCTTTCTACCTAAATCTTACAATCAGTATTATTAAGTACTATCGGTCTCCAATTTCTTATGTCTGCATTTTCTCCTTTTTTCCAAATGAATTTCATTATTCTGGCATATATTTATTTTTGCCCCAAATCTTCATAAAACCACTCATTTAACACTTCTACAAAATAATTATTTTGCTACTCTGATATATTTTTATACATATGATATTTTATCCCATCTGGTCCTGTTGCCGATTCTACATACACTAACCTTAACATATTATTCAATTCTTCCATAGTAATTTCTTTTTCTAATTCTTTATTTTGTTCTGTTAGTATTTTTACTTTCATATTTGTTTCCTTTTTATCTTACTTTCTTTAAAAGACTTTTATATATATAATATATGTATTGTTAATGGTATTGTAGATAGGGACAAAGGACACCTATCAGAATCCTGAATGAATGGTGGAGTCATCAGCATAAAGTAGGAAATTATTAGCCTTCTTTGTAAAGATAAGGGAAATGATGTACATGCCAAATAACAATGGTCCAAGAAATGCACCTTAGGGCATGCAAGATAACATTGACTGGGAGGGGCTGAGCATGAGAGAGAACAATTTCAAAGAAACAGCTATTCAACTAGTCATAAAAGCATTTTAAAGAGATGATGTTGAGGCCATGAGGAGGGAATGATTCACCAGGTCAAAGGTTTTGGGAAGGTCAATAAAGTGGCTGTTGTGAGGCGACCTGCATTCACTGAAGAGTAGGATTTGTCTTTAAGAGTGTAAAGAGCTGTGCTTACCCTGTGTTATTTTCTTAATCCATGCCAGTGATTGTAGACAAGCTCAAAGGTTTCATCATGCTGTTCCAGTGAGGGGGGGTGTTGCCTTTTCAAGAATATTGATGGGGAAGATACAGTGTAATGCGTCTGTATGGATTGGAATTACATATATAGGATGTACAAGGCTAACAACCACCAGAGACTTTATAAGCATAGCCATGTAATCCAACCCCACTGTATCCCTAAGTATCATGGGCATTTATTAGGATGGGGTATGATAGCAAGTTTCTAGAGGTTATGTGTGGGGGGGGGGTGTTAATTTGAGCATCTATCAAAGACATGGAGGACAGACCTAGGGTGAATTTCCGATTTCCCATCCATTTGTCAAGGTTACACTTAAATAGGATTAGAGATGTACTCTGCTTCACTTGGATGGAGAGCCTGTTCTAGAGTATGGGAATCCACTGAGACACACATATCTGTCTTGCCAACATGTCTTATTTATGTCACAAACAAAACGTAAATCCTTGGACCTAGTGGTTCTTATGCTACTCACTTTGCAGATGTACAAAAGGTCCATCAGAGCTAGATCCGAGGATGCCTTCTATGCATATCTCGGATTATATAGCCCAGGCGGGTATGACCCTAGCCCTGAGCAGCATCCTACCATCACCCAGAATGATACCACAGTACAAGCAGAAAATTATTGATTTCAACAATTGGCTAAGTTTCTGGTGTCATTCTAAGGGGCTCCAGTATATGTCTACCTGGGATGATATAATTGACAGACATCGATGCTTTGCTAGAGATGGCCTGCATCTGTCACCCCTGGGCTTCTGGATACTGGCCAAGGATCTTGCCACCCCTATAGTGCCTTTTTTAGGTGGTATTCCAAAGACCAAATTACCACCATAACAGCTACAAACAAATGCAATCTGAGGGTCATGCTGCTCAATGCTAAAAGTCTAAATCTCAAAATGCACTCACTCGAAGTACTCCTTAAAAAGGAGAACATTGACATTTGTGCTGTAACAAAGACCTGGTTCAAGGTAGCAGAAAGCACCCCTGCACTAGCAGTCTATAACTCATTCCACACCTTTCGACCCCAGAACTTGGACAGAAGCTCCAAAGTTGGTGGTGTTTCCATATTCATAAAGGATGTACACACCTCCAGACTGGTAGCCCAACATAACGCATCTGAGATACTTCAGGTGTAACTAACATTGGGTAAGACAGCAATTCAGGTCGTAGCCTGCTATAGGTCCCCAACCATGTCCCAACACACACTCCATGTGCCTAACCACACTGGAAAATATTAGGGTCCAACCTAACCCTCATACTGAGCGACTTCAACTACCCCTCTATTAACTGGGAAAAATACTCATGTACCAATACACTTGCCCAACATTTCCTGGAATTCATTAATTCCAATGCCTTACCCCCACTAGAGGTAGCAACATCCTTGACCTGGTCATTACTAACATGGGCGATCATTGTTCTACACCAATAATCAACTCTTCCCTGGTTAGATCCGACCACAGACTAATCACATTGGAAATCCACATCCCTCTCTCCCACCCTCCCTATCCCGCAAAGGTAACCACCATGAAAAACTTCTCCAAAGGTAACTTTAGGCTCCTAAAAACAGAGGTGGCTAACTTCAGGCACCCATGCAAATGGAGAATAGTTGCATGACTGCTGAATCATACAACAATGCACTGTATGAACACGTACACAAATGCATGGATCTCGCCATACCCAGTAGAACCAAGACACTCTCCTCCAAAAATAGGAAGCCAATCTGGTGGTCTCCTGCCATAAACAAACTCTACAACAGAAGGTGGAAACTGATGCAAAATAAGGTGAAGTCCCAAGACTGGAAAAACTCCCTTATCAGCCTCAACAAAAAGTTGAGATCCCTCATCAAATCCTCTAAAGCTAGCTATGAAAACAGAATTGCAGCAGATAGTAAACACATCCACAAGGCCTTCTATAGTTATATAAAGAATCTCCATGGCAATACCCAGATTTGCTCTGAGCGACTGCACAATGGTACCTCCTATACCGAGCCAACAGATACTGCCAATATACTGGCTGACAGATTCAGTGCCAGCTTTACCCCTCCCCCCAAAGGACCAATCACAATACCAGCAGATTGCCAGGCACCCAGTATTACTGCTGCACAGGTTAAAACAGCACTGTCCATGGCCAAGAATACAGCTTCTATGGGACCTGACAATATTCCTGGCTGTGTTCTACATGAACTACAGAGTGAACTGACACCTCACCTGTGTGCCCTGTTCATTCACAGCCTCACCTCAGGCTTTGTCCCTACCAAATGGCACACTGCTACAGTCATCCCTCTCCACAAAGAAGGAGCTACTACAGACCCTGGGAACTATCGCCCCATTAGCCTGACAAGTCTGATATGCAAAGCTATGGAATGCATCATCATGGACCTAATACACAAAGATATGGGGAACCTCCAAACTCTGGATCCAACACAATTTGGTTTTGTGAAGGGTAGATCATGCCTGCTCAACCTGGTTGACTTCTTTGAGTCAGTCACCAGAGCTGTGGATGAAGGCAAGGTGGTTCATACAGCCTACCTTGATCTGGCCAAGGCCGTTGATACCATTCCCCACTCAGGAATCATAGAAAAACTCACTAAGCTAGGCATCAACCCGTATATCACTATGTGGGCTGCAAACTGGCTCACAGAACCCACAGTGTGAAAGTAGCTGACTCCAAGTCAGACTGCCAACCAGTAATGAGTGGAGTCCCACAGGATTCAGTCCTGGGTCCTCTCCTGTTTGGTATCTACTTCTCTGAAGTCCAGGCCAACATGAAGGGACTCTGGCTGACAAAGTTCACAGACGATTCCAAGTTGGGAGCTATTATTAACTCCCCAAGTGATGTTGACATCCTACAGAAAGGCCTCACTGAGACCAACAACTGGTGTCAGAACCATGGCCTTAAGCTCAATGCCAAAAAATGTGTCATCATCCCCTTTGGGAAAAACCCAGTTCCCATGAATTACCACATCAATGGTAGTCCACTGAATACAGAAGGAGTTATAAGAGATCTGGGAACACAGGTTGACAGCAACCTCTCTTTTGACCACCACATTGCCACTGTAGTCAGAAAGTCCTTCTATGCGGCACATCTCATTACTAAGGGTTTTGCATCCAGGGAGAATGAGATCATTGTCTCCCTCTACTCTTCCCTCATTAGGCCAGTCATTGAGTACAATGCCCCATTTGGCATGTACCTCACCAGACACCTGCAACAACTGGAGAGGCCACAAAAGTACCTCACTAAGAGGATTCTAGGACTTAAACACTTGTCCTATATGGACAGACTCAAACTATTCTCTGTCTCATATCACCTAATTAGAGACAATCTCTGCTTGACTTACAAAGCCATGGCTGACCCAGCTCTGTTAGAAATTCTGCATCTAAATAAATCCCAATCTCTCCACACCAAACACACACTCCAAAGACCTCAACCACATTACAACAATCAACAGCACATGCTGGAGGGACAGGTTCATAACCCAGAGATTGCTCATGCTATGGAATAGACTTCCCATATATGTCAAACAGAGCACCTCATTGGCCCTCTTCAAGAGAAATCTTGATGAGTGGATTGGAAATGGAAAATTCACCCCGGGGATCACTCGAGTGGCTCTACTCAGCACAAGCACTGGGAACTAAGGTCGGATGGCACGATGCCATGGTAATCCTATGAACTAAGCTTGTAAAGGCTCCAGGACCATTAGCCTAGTACACACATATGAACCTATGAACCTATGCCAGGCATAGATCGCCTCTCAGTAACTTGTAGAATACAGAGTATAGAGATAGGGCTGTAAGGTGATCTGTATAGGACAATGTGTTTATACCCTAGATTCTCCTGGTAAGCAACCTTTGTGGGGGGTTCAACTGTTGCATATGTCTGGTGAGATGCATGCTGAAGGGGGCATCATACTCAATGATGGGTCTGATAAGGACTGTATAAACTGGCACTATGACTTCCTTGAAACTGGATGCCATGCTCTTACTTATAAGTTGGGCGACATAGAATGATTTTGTTACTACCTTGACCACACATTGGTCAAAGTCCAGATTACTGTCTATATAAATGTTCCCAGATCCCTGACTATCATCTTATCTCTTAGGAATGTCTTATCAATGGAGTAATTAGCCTGGGAGGCAAGTTTTCCAAAAGGCATTATAATGCATTTCTTGGCATTGAGCTTTAGTCTATAACTTTTTCACCAGTCATCTGTCTGTGTTAGACCCTCTTGTAAGATGTTTGTGTCATGGGGGAATCTATGATAGCTCCCAGTTTGCAGTCATCTGCGAACTTGGTCAGCCAAAGGCCCTTGACATTAGCCTCTACATCTGAGAAATAGATATGAAATAGAAGTGGTCCCAGCAAGGAGCCCTGAGGTAACCCACTGGTGATCGGTCTCTTAGTGGAGGTGGTATCACCAATCTTGACTTCCTGGGTCCTGTCTGTGAGCCAGCTGGTAATCTAGCAAGTTAGTTGAAAAGTGACCCAAGTGGCCCTGATAGGTTATGTTTCAAACTATTTAGTAGGCAACCTGGGATATTGCCAGGGCCCATTGAGGCTGTGTTTTTGGCCTTAGCAAGCGCCACCAAGACCTGCTCCCTGTTAATAGTTGAGAAGGATTGTGCTAATGGGTATTTCATACAGCGAAGCAGGAGGGGTGGGGTGGGGGTGAGGTTTCAGCTGAATTTGTCACCCAGAAAATTTGCTATTTTGCTCTGCTCAGCAAAGATGGCACCATTGACCACCAGTTTGGCACACTGATGGGCGCAACCTTTGAGATTTCAGAAATAACTGTAGAAAGCCTTGTGGTTGTCTTTAGCCTGTGATTCTATCTTGACCTTGTGACTGGCCTTATTGAACTTAATTACTTCTCTTAGTTTTCTGTTTATTTTAATTAGAGAGCTCCTATCATTATGGCAGTTGCTCTTCCGGATTTTAGCCATTTTGTTAGGATTCCGTCAGTGTGCTTTGTTTTTAGAATTTGTTTTGGACTTACTTCTAATAGGCACTGCAAACTCTACACAGCCATTCACGTGGATGTATGGGGTCTCTGTGAACAATTCCACATAGGCTGCTGTGAACTCGAGGCTGGGAGGAGGCACTGAATTTTGACAAACTATCACTTAATAGGATATAGTTTGCTCTAGAATAGTTCCTATTACAGGGTTTGCTGGGGTTACTGGGTTGATTTTTGCTTTCAAGGAGACAGATTTGTGATCCAACCTCACCAGTGAGGAAGTAACACGGGGGTAGAATACAGTGCTCTTCCATATTGCTGAGTGCCAGGTCCAGTATGTTTGAACCTCTGGTGGGTGTGTGCACTATCTTGTCAAGGGTATTTGTGTCAATAAAGTCCATGAATCGTGCCTGCAAGTATGAGGCAGTGTATGTTTCCCAGTCTATAGAGGGTAGTTAAAGTCTCCCATGAATAGGACATTTTGTTTAATGGTGAGTGTCTCCAGTAGGTCTGGGTATGAATTATGGGATTTTAAGGATTTAGAAAGTGACCTATAGCTTGCCAGGATATGGTATAGCATGGGACTTTGTCTATGGTGATTTGCATGTGGATAAACTACAGGGCATCATCCTGTTTAACTAATGTAGATTTATGCTTGTTGCTGATATACATTGAGACTCCTCCACCTTTTCTCCTTGTCTGTGCAGCTGATGGTCCAAATGTGTGGAAGGCGGGGTGAATAAAGTCTTAGCCAATATTCAGAAGCCTAGAGGAGATGTGCAGACCATCCTTTGCAAAGCACCATGGTTTGTTAACCATGTCCTCCCATGTTGACAAATTTGGGGTCTATATTATAAGCTAGAAGAGTCTTTTCTTCGAATACATAAAAGTCGACACATAAAGAGTGAAATCTGTAAACCGCGAATGGCCACTTCCATGAATTTTTTCCTAGGGAAAAAATTTGTTTGGCCGTAAACATAAAAACAAACTTTAAAACCTTAATCAAGTGGGGGGTTGTGCCCCCCACACCCCCCCCTAACTAAATATACCAACTCCAAGATTGCTTTACATTGGAGAAAAGGGCAATTCTCGATAATGCCCAAGCAAATTTTTGTACAGGGAAAAAATTTGCTAAAATGGCTATTCGCAGTTTCCAGCTTTCGCTATTTAGGTGTCAGCATTTACGTGTTCAAAGAATAGACTCTTCAAGCTTATAATATAGACCCACAAATTTGAAACCCCCTGGAAAGACACCAGAAACTTAGCCAATTATTGAAGTCAATCATCTTTTTTTCATACTGTAGCATCATCCTTGGTGAAGGTTGAATGCTGCTCATTGCAAGCCACATACCTGCCTGAGACACATATACAGAAAGATAAGATCAACAATGTCTAATGTCTCTCTTCATATAGTCCAGGGAAGTATGCCTCATGTCATTAACCATCACATGGACTATAACAGAATCATACTGGTACCTGTGGTGTAGTGAACTGAGTGGGTGCATAACTTGGTAGATCCTGGCTGTAGATAGGCAATTGTTATCTTCTCTTTGTTCAGTCTGTTGAGCGGGATTTCTGTGTGTCATACGATGGTGTCTCCTATGACAAGATTCCTGGGTAATGCACTGTTTCACCTTATGAGCTTTGTTCTTGGGGCTCCACTGGATGTAGGCATATGTGTGGTCTTTGGTGATGCCTTTGGTGAGTGCTTTAGAGATTTCTGAAGATAGACACTGCCATTTATAGGCTTAGGAGGCATTTGAGGTTTAAGGAGATTGTTTTTTGGTGCTTCAGCATAAGTTGGTCTTTGTGTGTCTGGTGGACACTATGTGTGGTGGATGTAACATGTGTTCTTGATAACCTTGTTTGTATACGAGAGTTTTGTCTCCAGTGAAATTGGTATATGCATCTCTTGCACACTGTGTTTGTTTTTTAAGGATTAAATCATTGTCTGTGAGCATGAGACAATTGCTACATTGTCTCAGGATGCCCATATTTACCAAGCTGGCTATCAAGACATTTAGAAATTGCACATCCATATTATCCAGACCTGTCTGGACATCCGGATCAAAGAGTGCCCAGGTCACTTTGGGTGGGCTGCTGTAGGTCATGGACTGGGTTGTACATAGGTTTCCTTGGATGGTGTCTAAAGTTTAGCTTTAGACTAAGTTAGATTGTGCTAAGATTTGATAGTGCTGTTTAATATGCAAACTTGCTTTTTTTAGCCACATTGAGTTGTGGGCCATTTAAGCCTAGATGATTTCCTTTCAAAAGGTGAGTATTAAACCATGCACCTTGTGTCTAAGGATAACACCATAACCATTATACTAACCCCTAGTACTGAGTAATGAATTTCTATTGGCATACGTACTCATTATTATTTTTAGTACACCCCTCGCAGTCTGACAGCATAACCAATGAGCTATCCTATGATTATCCATTTTGGATCAGAAGCACTGGGAGAAGACCCAGTGAGTAAACTATTTATTATAGTTCCTTACAAATGTAAGTACTCCTCTCCTAGTGTTGGGTCTTTGACTTTGGGGTAGTGTGCAACTAGATAATATGGAGAGAGGAATTATGTCATCTGGTTTTAGCTAAGATCATTTAATTATAACTATGTCATGTTTGTTATCATTGACTTAGACTTGAAATTCCTGAAATGTATTATAAATACTTCAAAGATTTCTGTAGGCAGCTCCCTGGCCTTTCATTTTTACATTAGTTTGTTGTAGAATATAGTTAAGGACAGTAAAAGAAGAGATAAAGGAAATAGAAAAGTCAATATATTTGATTAATAACAGTACAGGCTTGAAGTTCTGGAGCAGTAAAAAGGGTAGAAAGTTACTGGATGTTGAAAGCAGAAATCTAAAATTGTCTGTGAGGCTGGAATCTAGGCAGGTAACATGTGGACTAGCATTTGAGTAGTACTGATTGCAAGTAGCAGCAGTTGTTATGAAGTATATTCGATAGGCAAACCCATAATACTACAAATCCCATTAGAAGTGACATCTGGATCAAAGAGTGCCCAGGTCAATAGCTGAGGTAAACCTGTGTGGGACTCTTTCACCACTTCAGCAGATCAAGCGGTTAGCACTGTCTAGTAGTAGACATACTGAGCACAAAAGAAAGGTTTGTGATGTTAGCGAATATATAATAAGGATGCTCTACGTTCTGAATAATGAGCTACCAGTGTTCACACGGAAAACTAGGTTGGGAGTTAACAGCATGAGAAAGCAGATGTGTAGGTCATAGTTCTCAACCTCTTATCTCCAGAATCAGGAATAAATTCAGAAATAATCAGGGACAATCAGAGACACTTTTTAAAATATTAGTACTACTAACTTGAGAAGTTGACAGAATAAGAGAATGTAAATTAAAATGCATTTCCCAAAGTTAAAGAAGTCTATAATTCTAATTACTGCAAGCATGATGCTAGAATAGACTACGGGGAGGGATGGTACAGCTTTACCAGTATATCTCCAGCAAATAGCAAGCAGGAGAACTGCAAATGATGAAGAATGCAACAAACACAACTGTGGCACATTCAGCTGCTACAGACACAGAGGAAAGTTCCTAAGTTATCCCAGAATGCCATTTGTGGTCATACTTAGAAAGAAGAAGAGGAGGCAAAGCTTCCCAGTATTAGTAGAGGTAGTCAAGCACTGCAGGTGTACTGCAATTAACTGGTAGGGTGAACCTTAGAGTCTCTTTCTTTTCACTGAAAAGGGAGCATACATTAATAGTCATAAATGAGGTAAAG
>NC_056745.1:1296542771-1296772771 GCF_019279795.1 Protopterus annectens | reverse complement strand
ATGCATTAGTATGTAGCACAAACCAGTTGTAAGATTCCAATATTAGACTGTAGTCATAGGTTGTGGGTTCAAATACCACAATTCACAACTATACAATACTGTTATTTCTTCAATAGTATTTACAGTAAATTAAATACTCTATACCAATGGCACACATGCCCTGCTGTAAATTGTAACTTGTATAACTGGAACACACATATGTGCAATATATGCACATTTCAAGGATTATTTTCAGCAGTCTCTATTATAATGTGTATCTGTTAGGACGTATACTTAAATGTAATACTTCAGATAAAAAAGCTGTATAACTGTATTAATGCATTGTATGTCACATACGATGGTACTTATTTTATCTCTTTTTTCTCTCACCCCAACCCTTATCTCTCTTTTTTAATTTTTATGTGTTGTCAAAATGTCTCCATGTCATCTGTGTGTACCACATCAATAAATGCTACACGGCACAGTGAGGTAGGCCAGCCCCAGTGGATCAGCTTGCCCCCACTCCAGCATCAATGCCTAACACATCTGGGAGCCAACCTGGCAACACTGTCTGTGCTGCCCCTGCACTAACTGTGCCCTCAGGTAGTACTGCCCTGGAATCTGGTGCAGTGGTACCCTCCAAGAGCAGTGGTGGAAGTGGTGATTTCATCACTCACATTGAGTTGCCAGGGATGGTGTGTATGGTTGTTTGCCACACAATTGGTGTACACCTAAGCTGAATGGAGGGGCTGCTCTCCCTCATGGTCTGTATGAAGAGAAGAAGACATCAAACACTCCAGCCACCAGAGGAGCAAGGAGATAGTGACGACAGTCCAATGGTTGAAGACTCAGTTCTCACTGTCTCCAAGCTTGATGTCAATTAGCATGTGTTGTCCCCTCCCTCACCCCAATCATGGTGTCCCCAACCTTTTCTGTTCATCATTGTTCCTGTCTCTTATCTTGTTTGCCTTGTATGTTTGCATTTGCTTTCTCACCTACCCAACTTACCTACCCTAGACATACTTACGTCCTTTACCTAGCAGTCCTCCCTTACAGAATTAAAAAAATGGGCACTTGTCCCACAGAAAAAAAAATCATCCCATACATAGCTCTCCATTTCAAACATGTGTCTTCTTGGTACACTTGATTTGGTCCAATTAGCTATACAACATTATTTTGTTGTTGTTACCCCTCTTTGTGGAGATGACAGTCTAAATTCAGTTAATATTCTGCACATATTTTTAGTTTACACTGTTAAAGAAATGGGTAGCTATGGTTCTTTTCTCCCTCCCTCCTGCACATTTCTATACTGCTTTCCCTTTGTTCTTCCCCCTGCTTGCTCCCCATTTTGATATTTCCTATCAGCCCCATTTAACACTTTTAATCTGGTGAAAAAAAATGTATGGGTCTACTTCAGTAGACCAATGTTTCACTTACCCGACTCCCACTTGGCCGAGATGAAACCACAGATAACTTCAGAAGACCAACACTTTTCATGTGAGGTAAGTAACCGCTTGGCCATCCCGAAAAAACAAAACAAAATAAAACAAAACAAAACAAAACTAAACCCACCAATGAAAGTATTTTCATTAGAAAGTATTCCCACGTAGGTCTGGATTTGAACTCTATCTCCAATGAACCTTCTGAACACTGGAAGGGTGCCTTATCCCTCTTTAGCACACAAACAGCTTTGCAGCAAGGAACTGAAATCATTCTGCATACAACCAACTGCAACATCATCTACAGTAATATGGAGCTATACAACTGTTATTTGTACATTTATTATTTTTGGATGTAGTGCACTAAGTGATCACACAACCAGTTATGACTATTGCTTGCAAATATACAGCTCTGTCTTACCTCTCTGTGTTTGTTGGTTAGTCTTTTCTGATCTGACTAGTAATCTGAGACATGTAGTCTGCAAGTCATTCTATATCATTGGCCTTAAAATGTGTGAGAATATTAAATGACAATAATATCATATGCAGTTGCCAACAAATGAAGGGAAGGTTCGATGTTTATGAACAGAACCTGTTAATTGTGTGCTGCTTACTTACATTTCCAACTTTTGTAATCTAACCTGACATACCCACTAGATGTAGGGCAGCCTGCAGTGCCATTGCATTTCCTTCTCCCAACCAGTAATCATTCACAGATGCAATTCATTAAAAACAAACACTGAGGGAGTGCCTGCACTATGTTTACATCTGTTACACAGAGCCAAGTATTTGGTATTCAGAAATTTTAATAAGTTCACACCTGATTTGCATCTTCACCATGCTAATAGCCCTGAATCTACATCATAAAATGGCAACTGTGTAGCTTGTAAAACTTAAGGTGAAAAGACTTGTTTATGTGGAGATATGGAAAAGAGGCTATTATTTTGGGATATATCTGCACAGAGGATTACTGAACTTGAGAAAGTATGCTTGCATTTTGTCAGCTACATATTGCATATGCTGGAATATAATTAAGAAAAATCTGAAGCAAAGTCTTTTACACTTTTATCTGTGTGCATTAGTTAGAAGTGCACTGATGCCATGGGTTTGGTTGTCAAGGATTTCATAGGTATACATGATTGGCAATACCTTAAAATGGAATGTTCTGTGTTAAATCTGTAGACATGTTTCAGGGAAAGTTCATTTGATAGCACTTTTAGCATTTCAAAGATGGTTTGTTAGCAAAATATGTCATTTGCCTGTTCTTTTCAGGAAGGGGTAAAGCTACATTTCTGTTATGGCACAAACAAGAATATGTTGCTATTGTTACTCTCATTTTTTCATCCAGCCTGCTGTTTGTATTTGAAATCTCTAGACTGTTCTATGTTTCTCCAGTGGATAATACTGAAATGCTACCTTTTCTGTTTTGTCTGGGAATAGTTATGTAATACTTACGTATTATCTGTCCGTTGTCTTTTAGGACACATAGGACTATACCACCCAGGCATCTCAATCCTCAAAGACCACCCTTCACTGATGCAGAAAATCAGGCTATTGTTGCCAATTTTAGGAAACATGATGCCTTCCTGCTTGAAAGAGGTGTGTAGATATGTCATACAGAATGTAGATTTGGCAGCAGATTGTCAACAATGTTAATGCTGTGGATGGCCACAGCAGGACATATGAGCAAGTGTGCCATAGAGCCACTGACATTATCTTATCTGCACAGAGGAGTGTAGTTGCAGTGGACTGTAATCAGATGGGTACTGGGGGGTTGCTATAGACCCACCACTAACACCAAATAAAGAATTCCTGTCCACTGCCAGGGATACAGACATTTCCCAGGAAAGTGCAGAACAGCATGTCATCAGTACTGGTGCTACTGTTTCAGGGACAGCAAGAATGTCCCAGGAAGATCTTCCAGGTAGGCTTTTGTATCTCAGTTGTTGAATACTGATTTATAGTAAAACAGTTTAAATCAATACTCTACTTCTGTTTCACAAGAATTTTTTTCGAGGGATTGAAGATTGGCATATTCTGATTGATTAGCTCAGGTTATAGTTTTCATCCAAGTTCTTGTTGAAAGTATAGTTAATGGACATACAAAGGGGTAAAAGTATTACCCCCTGTGTTACTGTTAGTTGTGATGATTTTGTCCTTACATTTTGCTTAACTTCTTCCAGGACCAACTGGCATGCAGCGGATACCCTCATCTGCATTCTGTAAGCCAAACATTTTTATGTCAGTACTGATGAGCAATTTAAAGAAATATTTTAGTGTGTGATATTGTTGTCAGGACTGCTGTGTGTATTGCTGTACTGTCTAATAGTGGCAGCACTGTTATTTTGTTAGCGTGTATTGGAGTATAGTAGTTTAGGTATTAATTTGTCCAATGCTTCTGCTTATTGTCACAGGTGATCCTCCAGCTTGAAATGTGGGATTTCTACCACCAGATGTCAGAGTATCAACAGACTCTGATGATGGTAGTGGCCAAACAGAGGCACAGTCGGGTGGTGCAGAGGTTGAATCTGATACTGAGGTTGACATACAGCCATCCCCTGTAATTCCATCAGACACAGCCAGTAGGCCTATGCCTACCCATTCCAGTGACCCCCCAGATAATGGACAGGTGGAGGGTGAGACAATTGATCAGGGAAGTGTGGTTACTGTGCCTTCAGTGCCTGTTGACTCTGGTTGTCGCCAAAGTGTGGGTGAGGTGCCATACAGGAGAGTTGTTAGGGGTGCTCAGAGGAGGCCTGCTGTCCATCTTCCACCTGCTCCAAATGTCTCTTCCTGTGCCACTCAACATATGTTTATGGCCATCATGGAGGCACATGCATGCTCCTTAGGTGCTCCAGAGAAATGCTTAGAGTTGTAGATGTGGCACAGGCTGACATGCATGATTGCCTCCACTGTGTAGCCAATTCAATGGATTGGATAAATGACATGTTGGTACAAGTGGTGTCTGTGATGGAATGAGTGGTGTCTGTGATGGAACATCTGCTAGGAGAAGGACAGCATCTTCATGGACATAGGTCAGCCACATCATCTGCTGTTAGCCAATGTAGCCATGCCCAATCACACTCCCATAGTGGCAGTACTTCCACTTCTCTGTCAGACGTTGAGCTGTCCACACCTGACATGGCAGGCCATGAGGTCATGGTCATGGGTGTCCTTGTGAGGGGAGCTCATCCAGCAGACATCAGTCATGGTCAGGTAGCAACAATTCATTTGACCGTGGGCATGGACATGCCGGTGCAACTCCTGGCAGAGCCAGTTGTCATGGTTGGGGACAGCAATGATGAACTGCCACCTCTACCATGCACAGCTCACACCTGTCCGACATACCAAGACATAGAGCTAGCACAGAGCTTGGCTGTGTTCATGCAGATACTCACACACCAATTTCACCTGGAGGACCCCTACAGACACACACACAGCAGTTACATCGTTCAGCTATGCAGCTTAAAACTCATTTTGTCTCACTGGTCATTTGTTGGTTTATCTAAATGTCTGCCTGCTTCTCTTTCTTACTCACACACACTCACCGACCTTTTATGTTAGTCTAGGCTTCTTGCCCCCCCCACACACACACACACACACACACACACAAGACCATGGGCAAATGATGATAACTGTGCCATATCCCTGTTTTGTATCTTTTGGATTCAGGGATACATAAGCTTTGTATCTGATTCTCAGGGCGGATAGCGGACATAGTGCTTAGTATATCTATATTTGTGATGTTGAACTGGTAATTGCACGCTTGACTTATATTGGTCTTAGAAAGTCAGTGATATCATCAACATTTTTCAACTTTATTGTGAATGATCTTGTGAGGGTTGTGAAGTCTGAAACTGAAATGTGTATCATTACTTTCTAACTTGTCTCTCTTTAATGGCTTTGCAGTACAAATGTATGGTGCTAAACTGAGGGCAAGCAGTGACTATCACTACTTTTGAGAGGTATGACTGTGTGAATCTTTGATGCCTGAGGCCTACTACTTAATAATGGACAAATGTAAGTCAAATAAGTCTCTGCTATCACATGTTAAGGTTATTTCTGTACAAATCTCCCACCCTTTACTTGCTTATACTACCAAGTAACAAAATGCAAAGATATGCCAGTCATTCATATTATTACGCAATACACTTCGGGTTCAACACTTACCTTGTAAATCCAGCAGTTGCAAAAGTTTTGGTTCAGGGCTGACTCTGTCAGATGCAAGCAGTACACAGCCAATACACAGGGAGGTAAAGGTTGTGAGAACTGCCTGGCATCAGTGTTACTATATGTATGTGCATAGGAATAATGGTGAGTGAGTATGCTATGAATTGTCTGTTAGCCAATGTGAAGGTATATTGAGCATGCCTATGTCTGTCTACACCCAAAGCAGCTGCTGGTTCCCCCTCTGATTCCTCATCTGTGTGTGGCCATGGTGACCTTGTCATTGGTAGTGAGATGAATTCTCCTTCCCCTTATTGATCCTGCTAAAGCTGTTTTCTCACGATGATGTTGTGTAGCATGGCACATACTGTGAATATTTCAGTACATGTCCATGAATTGTAGTACAGGGCTCCTCCAGATGTATCTAGGCACCATAACTGCGACTTCAGCAGCCCAAACACACACTCTATTATATTTCGGGTTTGAGCGTGTGCCTCATTATGGTGTTCTTCACTGGGTATATGTGCATTTCTGATGGGTGTCATCAGCCACAGTTCCAGTGCATAACCTGCATCTTCCAGTAAATAATCCTGTGGGATATCCCCCCTAGCAAACATCGGATACAGTTGGGAGTTGCGCCAGATTTGTGAGTGGTGGTAACTGCTACCATTGCCAGCACACACATTCAAGATGATTTCCTGGGCATTACACATGACTTGGCAGTTAACAGAGTGGAAGTCCTTTCTATTAATGTAGAGCCATCCCTGTTCCCCAGGAGGTGCTTTAATTTCTATACATGTGCAATCTATGGCACCCAGTATTTCAGGGTAGTTGAAAAGGTAGAACTCCAGCATATTACTGGCCCTATCCTCAGGAATATGGGGAAAATATATGTGGTCACTGGCAGGTTGGAGCATTGTATTCAAGAACTGATGGAGGATCTTGGACGCTGATGCCTGTGACACTCCCAGCATATAACATGTTGGTCTCTGAAAGGTACTTGTAGCTAAGATTCTAAGTGCTATACATACCTTTGTCTCCACTGGGATGAGTTCCTCTCAGTTTGCCCTGGCTCACGGTTGAGGATGACAGAGGTTGCAGAGATCCTGTAGTGTGCCTCTATCCATGGTGTAGCGCTCTACAACTTCCACATCATGTAGGTTGTGATAAGTTACTCTTCTCCTTCTTGGCCTTGGTCTATTAGCAGTAGCAGCAGCAGCAGCAGCATAGACTTCAACCTATTGCACATACACATAAATTAAAGCAACAACAGCCCCTAACATTGCTTCTGTGTAGACTCCTTTCCATGGCTATATTCCAATAGGTTTTGGAATTCATAGAGAAAGCCAGCACTGAGTCTACATGGTTGCTTTATCACTTGTTGAATAGCTCCTCCATCTTGGATTGGTTGATTAGCATACAATTCAGCTGTTATGCTGTAATTTCCATGCCGTGATGTTTACCTTGTTTGTGCGGTGGTGCACAGCTCTACACACCGTGTAGAGCCACTTACTGAACCCAAAATGGTGCAGTACCAATGCGCACATGGTGTAAATGGACTATGTAGGCTTTATTGATTCTGGCTGAATACACACACACACACACACACACACACACACACACACACACACACACACACACATATGCGCACACAGATTAACTTCTGAATACAACAGGAAACATACTCTATAACTCTGAAGGCATTGTGCAATGTATCTGTTAATTTTTTTCCTGTTAATTATATATAGTTTTAGTGTTAGGTTCCCTGATCTGAGGTTAGCTTACCCAGCAGTGTGTTCCCAGAATACACTTTCACATAGAACCACATCAGACATTACCTCATAGATCAGACAGAAGTCATCTCTAAATAACCTATATTGAATATTATAACAAAGTTACCCGAAGCCTTTCTGAATTCTTTCCTATTGTACGATTTGAGAGGGTAAAATGTACTCCTTTTAATGTGTAACTGTGAGTTTTGTGCTTCCCTATTACTTCCTCTGAACCACAGCTAATTTTTCACAGCTTTAGGACTTACATTATAAACTCTCAAACTTCCAACAGGTTGTCTTTCTGAATAATTCAAGTTTTCCAACCCTAAGATTTTTGTGATAAGGAATTATCCCCTTCAAAATGTTTTGGATGGCTTGATTAAAGGCTACAAAATGTAATATTGTATTTAAAAGGGAGGAATAAAGTGGTATAATGATCTGGCTGGTTTGACTACATATGATCTCTAGAATTTGAAGGGCAACTGAATATACATTTCTACCTATTAGATACACAATGATTAAAGTTTAAAATGTTATATAAAACTGTCCTTCAATTTATAATCATGTTATTTTTTAGGCCCTGACACTTTATTTTAAAATAATAATTTTGGTCTTTTTTGTCAAGTGTTATCTTTTACTCTTTCATTTGGTTAATGCTATATGTACTGACATTAAAGACAAGGTAATTTCTGTGGTGTGTGTGTGTGTGTGTGTGTGTGTGTGTGTGTGTGTGTGTGTGTGTGTGTGTGTGTGTGTAGATGGTCTTGGAGAACTTCTGCTATCTTTTATTGAAATAGTTGCTTTAACCAGATATCCCATAGCCAGTTTCCCACTTTTATAACTGAAAAATGTGGGACTTCACTGGTAATCCCCATCAGGACAGACAGGCAATCTCTCAACCAGACCTGTTTTGTCCTGTTATTTATGTGTGTTTTACCATGAATTAGGCATGTATTGATATTTAGTGATTTTAATTTGTCAGCTTTTCATTTAGTGATGAATACCTTAGCAAGGTAAAACTAAGCAGTATCCACATACAGCCCTCTGTGAAGTATAGTTGATACCTCTTCAAAGAGTGGAATTAGTAACAAAAGAGTCAAATTGCAAGATTTCTTCTTCCCATGTGCATACTATTCCATATCTAAAAGAAGTATGCTTGGGAAACATATTTCATTCTGGATGTGCTTCTTTATAACTTTCTGCATGGTTGTATACAGAATACTGGATCAACAATTGTCTGGGTCTCATCTGAACCACCATTTGCAAATTAGTGCCACTGCAGCTATTCACATGCTACCATTTTGTTTATCATGATTTTTAATTCAACTGATAGGGGATCAATTAGATTATTCTGTGCAAGATACCACTATGATATGCTGTATGACTGCATGGAGTTTGTGTATTTATTTGTGACTGCAGTCATTATGTGTGCCATTATGTGTTTGGGTGAATAATGAATGCCTTTCCTTGTGTCTGTAGCACTCTGACATGTTCGTAGGAGGTTACTAGACTAATTGCCCTAGGGCCTCTACAAGCCTAGCCATGTAAAAACCTGTGTACCCTAATTGACCACAGTTAGATGGTCACTGTTAGCAGAGTGATTCTGTGATCAGCACTGATTAGCCCTGTCCATGAGGGACATAGTTGCCACCCCCGGGATGAATTTATGGTCACCCATCCAATTGTCAAGGTTGTGCATAAATAGGGTCATTGAAGAGTTCTGCTTTACATGAAGTGGGAGCTTATTCCAGAGGAGTGGCAGTCTCTGGGAGATATATATGTATCTTTCCAACATGCTCTGTTAATATCACAGGCTAGGTTGAGATCCCTGCAGTGAGTGACTCGTGTCCCATTTGATTTGCAGATGTGCAGCATTTCCATTAGGCAGAGTCAGAGACTGCTCTGTAAGCCAGGCACAGGTCGCTTCTCAGCAGCTTGTATGATACAGAGTACAGTGACAGGGCTTTCAGTCTTTACATGTAAGTCATGTTTTGGAGGCCCTGGATTCTTGTCGTTATAAACCTCTGTGATCTCTGCATTTGCTGCAGGTGTCTGGTGCGATACATACAGAAGGGGGCATTGTACTCAGTTAGTGGTCTGATAAGGGTTGAACACAGTGGCATTATAACCTTCTTAGTCTTGAATGTGATGCCCTTATTTATGAGATGTACAATGTAAAAGGCTTTTCTTACCAGTATGGACAAATGGTAATCAAAGTTTAGATTTCTATCAACCTGTGTTCACAAGTCTCACACCACTGGGTTTGAGCTTAGATGGATGCTATCTATATCATAATTAGCAGAGGCTACTTCTTTGCCAAAGGAGATAATGAGGCATGTTTTGCATTTAGCTTTAGTCTGTCACTTTGGCACCAATCATTTGTCTGAGTCAGCCCCTTCTGTAATATGTTTGCATCATTGGGGGCCTCAGTGATTGCTCCCAATTTGCAGTCATCTGCAAACTTGGTAAGCCATAGGCCATCCACTTTTGCCTGGACCTCTGAGAAATAGATTCCAAACAGTAGATGGCCTAGCACAGATCCTTATGGTACTCCACTGGTAACTGGTCTACTGGTGGAGGCAGACTCCCCAACTTTGACAGTGTGCATTCTGTCGGTGAGCCAGTTGGCTACCCATCTAGTAACATATGGATTAATCCCTAGCTGGGAGAGTTTCTCAATGATCCCTGAGTGGGGGACTGTGTCAAAAGCCTTGTCTAAATCAAGATAGGCAGTATGCACTGCTTTTCTCTCATCCAGGGCTTTGGTAAAATTCTCAGAGAAGTCCACCAGGTTTAATAAGCAAGACTGACCTTTAATAAAACCAAACTGGGTCAAGTCAAGAGTTTTAAGGTCACCTGTGGCCTTGTTGATAAGGTCTATGATGATTATTTCCATGGCCTTGCAGATAAGGCTGGTTAGGCTTATGGGTCGATGGTTTCCTAGGTTGGTTGATTGACCCTCTATGTGCAAGAGGATTACTGTTGCTGTTCTTCATTCTGCTAGAACAATGCCAGTGCTCAGGCTATGGTTAAAGAGAGTGTCAAGTGGTTCCACTAGGCCTTGTTTTAGATTGTTTAGTAAGCAACCTGGAATGTTATCTGGTCCCAGAGAGGCCATGATTTTGGCCTTGTAGAGTGCTTGTATGACCTGCTCTTTGGAGATACTTGGTAGTGGACTGGTGTCAGGAATGCTTTGGAGCATGTCTGGTGGGGATAGGAGGGTGAAGTTATTGCTAAATCTGTCAGCTAGCAGGTTGGCAATTTCCTCTTGTTCAGTGTGAGTGGTACAGTCCATTATAAGTTTGATACACAATTGAGCATTCCCTTTTAGGTTTAGGATGTAGCTAAAGAATGCATTATGGTTGTCTTTAGCTAGGGATGCTAATTTATTCTCATAACTAGCCTTAGAGGACTTTACAAGATATATGATTTGCTTGTTCAAGCTGTGGACAGTATTCTTCCTCTGTTGATTAAGTTCCCACTTATTCTTAAATATCAGTTTCTATCTTTTGTTATATAACTTATTTATATTTGCAGTTCACCAGGGTGGCTTGTTCATTGGACCATAGGTACATAGGTGTTTACTATGCTAATGACCACAAGGGCCTTTTTAAGCCTATCATTGCATCCCCAAATTTCTGACAAGTTTGGATACCCTTGATAAGTATACGCATGGGCATGGGAGGTGAACCATTTACAGGTTACCTGTGTCCATTAGAGACACAGGTGCCAAACCAGGGATGAATTTCTGGTTTCCCATCTAATTGTTAAAGTTGCACTTGAATTGGGTTAGGGAGGAACTCTGCTTCACATGGATGGGGAGCCTGTTCCATAGACGGGGTAGTATCTGTATACCTATCTCTCCAGCAGGTCCTATTTATATCACAGGCAAGGTTTAAGTCTTTAGAATGGGTAATTCTGGTGCTGTTTGATTTGTAGATATACAGGAGGTCCATCAGAGTGGGGTCTGACAATGTCCTGTATGCCAGGCATAGATCTCCCCTCAAAAGCCTGTATGAGACAGAATACAGGGATAGGGCTTAAGGTGGTTTGCATAGGACATTTTACTTATGCCCTGTATTCTTTTAATGAGGAACCTCTGTGGACATACCAATTGTTGGATATGCCTGGTTATGTACAGACCAAAGGGGGCATTATACTCAGTGATAGGTCTGATGAATGCTGAATACAGTAGAACAATGACTTCCTTAGACTTAGATGCCATGCCTTTGTTTATAAGTTGCGCAACACAGAATGATTTCCTCCCCACTGTAGACACATGATGGTCAAAGGCTAGATTACTGTCTATGTGTGTCCCTAACTCCATGACTACTGTGCCAACTCTAAGTGGTGTTACCAGATATGGATGACTTCCCAAAGGAAACTATTATGCATTTCTTGGCATTTAGTTTTAGTCCATGGGTCTGACACCAGTTGTTTGTCTGTGTCATCCCCTCCTGGGGAACATTTGTGTCAGTATGAGATTGAATGACAGCTCCTAATTTGCAGTCATCTGCAAATTTAGCCAGCCAGAGACCACTGACATTGGCCTTGACTTCTGAGAAGGAAATGCCACAAAGCAGCGGTCCAAGGACTGATCACTAAGGGACTCCACTTGTGACTGGCCTCTTTGTAGAGGTGAACTCCCCAATTTTAACTTCCTGGGTGCTGTCTATGAGCCACTTGGCTATCCACTTGGTAATATATGGGTTTGTACATAACCTCTTTAGTTTTTCAACAATGCCTAAGTGGGGTATTGTGTCAAATGCCTTAACCAGGTCAAGGTAGGTAGTGTGAATGATTTAACCTCATCCATTGCTTTGGCGACCGTCTCAAAGAAGTCAACCAGGCTGAGTAGGTATGATCAGCTCTTGACAAAACCAAACTGGGTTGGGTCCAGTGTCTGGAGGTTTATTATATCTCTATTGATCATTTCCATGATAATTCTTTCCATGGCTTTACATATAAGACTGGTGAGACTTATGGGTCTGTAGTTTCCAGGGTCTGTAGGCGGCCCACCTTTGTGCAGAGGGATGATCATTGCCTTTCTCCATTCATGAGGAATGAAGCCTGTTTGGAGGCTAAAGTTAAATAGTAATTCCAGAGGCCCAGATAGGTCATGTTTCATGCTATTTAGAAGGCATCCTGGGATATATTATCTGCACTCATTGATGCAGTCTTCTTTGTCTTAGAGAGAGCATTAAGGACCTGTTCCCTAGTGATTGTAGGGGCAGTTATATTTGATGATATTTCCTGAGGGAAGGTTGAGGGGGACAGAGGGGTAAAGTTGGAGCTGAATTTATCAGCCAGGAGGTTTGCTATATCTTCTGGCTTAGTATAGGTGGCTCCATTTACAATGAGCTCTGCACACAATTGTGTATTGCCTTTAAGGTTGCAGACATAGCTAAAGAAGGCTTTGTGGTTGTCCTTCACCTGTGAGGCCAAGCTTACCTCAAATTTGGCTTTGGTAGACTTTATTTGTCTTCTGAGTTGTTTGTTTACTTTGAGGAGAGTGCTTTTATCCTGCTGGGTGCTGCACCTTCTAATTTTTTCCTTGATTTTCTTCCTCCTGTTATACAGCCTATTGATTTTGTGATTCCAACAGGGTGGCTTGTTTTTTGAGTTAGTTCTGATTTCTTCCTGGTGGGTACAGCTGCCTCTATGCAGCTATTAAAATGCTTGTACAAGGTTTCTGTGAACAGTTCTGCATAGGCAGCAGTGACCTCAATGTTTTTGAGGGCTTGAAATTTTGCCAGGTTCTCACTTAATAGTAGGAGGTTATCCTTAAAATAGTTCCTGAATATTCCAGGTCCAGGTTTATTTTTATTTCAAAGGAGGCCATTTTGTGGTCTGACCTTACCAGGAAAGGCATTACAGTAGGGTGTGTGCAGCAGTCTCCCATATTAGTGTGGACCAGATCCAGTATGATTACACCCCTGGTTGGTGTATTGACTATCTGATTCAGGGATTTTGTGTTTACAAAATCCAGGAATCTCCATGCTGTGCATTTGGTATCATATATAATTCTCTGTTAATAGCGGGGTAATTAAAGTCACCCAGGAATATGGTATTGGGTTGGATGGTTAGTGTTTCTAATATGTTTAAATACATGGTATGGGTTTCCTGAGACACAGAGGGGGGCCTATAGCTTGCAAGGAAGTGGTATTGGATTTTACCTATTGTGATTTGAACATGGAGCAGCTCAAGTGCATTGTCCTGTTTGACCAGACTTGAAGTATATTTATTTTTGATGTAAATAGAGACACCTCTACCTTTAGTTCCTGCCTGTGAAGCAGCTGCCCTAAATGTGTGTAAGGCATTATAACATTGCACTGTTGATGTGCTCTCCGCAGCTTTAAACCATGTCTCAGTGACCTCACAGACATCAGCATTCTCTAGGGTAAAGAAAACTTCTAGGTAGTGGAGTTTTTTTGTTTAGACTCCTAGCATTGAACAGTAATGCATTTAGATTTTTTTGGGAGGACTTGGTTTTAGCCCTGTCAGGTACAGCTGAGTCAATACATTGGTTTAAGTGGCTATATATGGCATTTGTGTACTCTTCTGCATAGAAGTCATTGTTGGCTGTGTTAGCAGGGGCTTTGAAACTTTTTATAGCATTGCTTAGTAGGCTATAGTTTGCCTTGGAGACATTTTTCATTTTTTTTTTTTTTTTGCTCCTGTGGAGGTGTCAGGTCTGATCTTTACTTCAAATGAGACTGATTTATCATCTGACCTTACCAGGGAAGGCACCAAACAGGTCATAGTGCAGTGACCGCCCCATGATGGAGAGTACTAGGTCTAGGACATTTGAGACCCTTGTGGGAGTGCAGACCAACTGTTCCAGGGTATTTGAATTTAACAAAATCCAGGAACCTCACAGCAGTCATGTTTGTGCTTGTATAAGTTGCTCAATTGATGGAAGGATAGTTGATCTCCCATGACTAAAGTGTTTGGTTATATACAGAGCAACTCTAGCAAATCCAGGTAGGCGGTGCGCTTCTTCTGGTTCATGGTGGGGGAGCTGTAGCTAGTGATGATGGTAGGGTATTTTACCTATACTTATTTGGACCTTGAGTGGCTCAAGCGATTCATACTGTTTTACCAGTCTTGATGTGTATTTCGATTTAATGAAGATGGATACACCTCCATCTTTGGTTCTTTCATGCTCGTTTTGAGGACTGAATGTGTGAAAGGCATTGCAGCCTTGAACAGACTGGGTGCTGTCTGCAGCCTTGAACCAAGTCTCAGTGACTGTACAGACATCAGCATCGTTCAAGGTGAGGAGTGCTTCCAGGGAATGCAGTTTACTGTTTAGGTTCCGAGCATTAAGCAGCATGACCTTGAGTTTGTCTCTAGTATATTTCTTTACATCAGAAGTTTTGTTGTTTTGACATTGCCTAAAAAAGGCACTATGGGTGAGGCAAGTGTCTTTACCAGTATCCAAAAGCCGTGAGGAGACAGATGAAGGTCATCTCTGGCAAAGCAGCATGGTCTGTCAACCATATCTTCCCAGGCTGTCAGATACTGGATCCCTCTGGACTGATACCAGAAGCTAAGCCAATTATTAAAATCAATAATTTTTTGTCTGTACTGTGGCAACATTCCAGGTGAAGGTAGAATGCTGCTCAAGGCTAGGGACATACCTGCCCAGGACACATAATCTGAGTGCTCAGTCATGTCTCTCTTCATATAGTCCAGAGAGGTACGTCTCAAGTCATTTACTTCAACATGTACTATGACAGAGTTAAAAGAGTAATTGTTGCTGAGGGACTTGAGTGCATGCATGATTTGACAGATCCTGGCACCCTCAGGCAGCTGACTGTGACCTTCTCCTTGTCCAAACTGGTGAGGGGGACACCTCTGTGTCTCACTATTAAGTCGCCTTTTACTAGGACATTAGGTTTTGAGGTGTTTTGCCTTAGCAGCTTAATTGTTGAGACACTGGTATGTGTGTTGTTATGTGTAGTTGTGGATTCTGTTTGTGTACCAGTATGTGTAGGTTGTTTGCACTTGGGATGTCTCTGGCCTTTTGGTAGGCTCTTAGTGAGTACCTCTGCATATGTGGCTTTATGTGTCTTGTGTGAGTGGAGAGGTGTGTGTGCTGACAACCTGTTTGATGTCTTGTATACTTTTACATGAGAAGACTAATTCTACTTTCATAGTATAGTTACATCTCTCACATACTGAATTTGTTTGCTTTAAGAGCAAGTGGTTAACAGTATACATGAGACTATTCTTCCGGTGTCTCAGGATGTCCATATCAATCAGGCTGGCTGGAGAAATGTTGGAAAACTGACTGTCCATAGTAGCATGTAATATTTAAGTACTAATTTCTGAGAGGGCAAATTAGATCAACTATTGCTCTGGGATTAACGAGGGGGCTTATTTTATAGAAGATCAGGGATGGAAAGTGGGGCAATGCTGCTCAGTGGTCAGCTTAGTTGCCTGCAGTGCAGAAGTGCACAGCTGCTTTGCCAGCAAAGCAGCAGGGAACCTGGGATGGTTTCACTGACTGGTGACTAGGGAAAAATAGTTTCTAGGCATTTATGTCTATACAAGACACCACTAACCCCTGTTGTACAGTGCTCAGCTATGCGCAAAAGTGAGGCTTATATGCAGTCACAATTAAACAGTTTTAAACTAGTCTGGTAATAAGAAATCACACAATGATCCTTCCTCTAGCAATCCCCAGCCAATACAGGGTTATGTCTACTCTCTTCTGCCACAAGGGTGCAGGGGAGCTCTTCTTACTGTAAGATGGCTGGATTGAGTTCAAGTGTATGAAAAGCAGGCTAGATTCAACAAGTCTGGATCTAATCTATGCTAACTAAGCAATATTTCAGTGCAAAGCAAGTGCAGGTAATAAACAGGTACGACCAGTAAATAAAGTCAAAACAGCACAAATTAAAGCAGTAAAACAGTAAAATACAGATGATAAACTGCAGATCAAACTCACAATATGCTACATTTCTTGCCCTTAGCGTTTGTTGGCTTAGATTCAAGCAGAAACACTCTGGACCTCTGGCAAAGCATGCCAAATGCAGGGCAGGTCCTGTTAATTGAGCCAAAAACCTTGCAAGCGTGAGGCTTATATACAGGCAATATTAAGCAGTTTTAAACTAGTCTACCAATAGGAAATCACACAATGAGCCTTCCTCCAAAAATGCCTAGCTTAGACCAGGCTAAATCCAAACTCTGCTGCCACAAGGGTGCAGGGGAACCTTTCTTAATGTAAGATGGCTGGATTTGAGTTCATGTATGAAAAACAGGCTAGATGCAGCAATTCTGGCACTAGTCTATGCTAACTAAGCAGTATTTCAGTGCAAAACAAGTGAAGGTAATAAGCAGGCACAAACAGTAAAACAGACAAAAGGGACAAATTAAGGCATTTAAAACAGTAAAATACAAATGAAAAAGTGCAGATCAAACTCAAAATAAGCTTAATTTCTTGTTGATCTTTTGGATGGCTTGGATTCAAGCGGAAACACTCTGGACCTCTGGCACAGGATGCCAAACACAGAGCAGCTCTGGTTAATTGAGCTTAAACCAGAACAAAGACACTTATAATAACAGGCACAGTAAGCCTTCAACCGCCAATTCTCAGCTCAGAGGGGTGGAGACTACCCTCTCCTCCCAAAAAAGTGGAGACCACAAACTTTCTTAATGTAAAATATTTGGCCTGAAGCCCAAGGGCTTAAACCAGAACTAAGACACTTTTAGAACAACAGAGACAATAAGCCTTCAACCAGCAATTCCCAACTTAGAAGGATGTAAGCTACCTTTCCTACCACAAGAGTGTAGACCAGAAACATTCCTTATGTAAGATAACTAGTTTGAAGCTCAAGTGCTTAAATCAAAACTAAGGGGCTTAGAATAACAGTTACAATTGAATCAAGCTACTAACAAACAGTAATAAATACAACTGAACACTTTTAAGAAGAAGCAGCAAAAAGCAAACTAAAGTCTTTACTTATTGTAAAGTTTGCACAGTTATTTTTTCTGCTTAGAACTTTCAGTGTCATGTGGCTAGATCACCACTTTATTATTTATTAGTAATATTGTTACATTTACATTATGTATGTTCTATGACTGAATGATCATTTCATTGCTTATTGATAACATGTTGCATTTGTAAATATTTCCTTTTAAATTACTAATGTAAAGATTCATGCATTATAGCTAAAATGTAACCACCAAGGGTACCAGAACTTGTCAAAGATATTCGACACATGGTTAGGCTTAAAAACGCCTCAGTTGTGCTTAACCTAGTACATACCTATGAATCTATAAAAGGAACATGATTGAACATAGCCATCAATACACTACTAAATAATACTACATAATAATTACCTGACAGTATGAAAATGCTAAGTATTAATCTGGATATACAGCAGAATACTGCCAAAAGGTAGAGGGTATTAAAAACTGACAAATATGTCCAACATGTACTTAACAGGAAATATTTCAAACATGCATTTAATATGGATGTTATGCAATTACAATATTCCATTGAAATAAATGGGAAATAATTCAAAATAAAAAGAAAAAAAACAGAAAAAAATGGATAAATAAAATATGTGGCTGTCTAGTTTATGATTCATGACATTTTGTACTGTACGAGTACAAGTGTTTTGTGTTTGTCTTCATCACTCACCATAATACGTATTCTCTAAACCTAAAAGATATTTCAAGCATCACGCACCAGACCTCCATGTTTTCTTTAAATGTATACATTAGAAAATGATCTGTAGTACAAACAGTACCTATCTACCATGTAGTGACAGAAAATGAAGTATTGCTTCAACTTGTAAACTCCACTTATGAGACTATAATTTGTTTCTTGTACTGTTGGACAGATGAGAAATTAAATATTTTATGTGGCTTATGCCATGTAAGGAGCTTGCCAGTAGATTTTATTGTTTTATTATCCTTTTTTTTAGTTTGTTAGTTTTTTTACTTATGAGACTATAATGTGTTTCTTGTATTGTTGGACAGATGAGAAATTAAATATTTTATGTGGCTTTGGCCATGTGGGGAGCTTGCCAGTAGATTTTATTATTTTATTATCCTTTTTTTAGTTTGTTAGTTTTTTTTTTTGTTACTGCATAAATCTTAACTATATGTGACTTGTCTTTTTTATAGTAATATAGAGTTCAACTAATTCTCTAATAGGTTAGGCTTCCTTTTACGGTTTGTTATTGGCTACTTATATTATCAGCTAGTCACTGACACACTTAGTTTTACACCTAGAGTACATACATGTAATGTTTTTAGTTTAAAAATGGTTTGTAGGTCTGTTCTAACTATTTTAGGTTAAAAATGTGTTGTAGGTATATGTGATATTAGGGCCTTTGGATTTAATTTGTTTAATTTGGCATTCCAATTTGCACTTCTAAATTATTGCAGTGTGAGGATTACTAAGAGATTCTGTTACTATTACTTGAGGGTCTGGTGCATTTTTATTTATTTTACAAAACTTGTCACTTAGATATTGTTTACTCATTATTATAGACCAGTAATTACTCAATATCAGTGAGAAGTTATGATAAGGTTAAGGTTGGTATTCATAGTCCAGAGTTTTTCACCTGCGCAGCGGTTATCCAAGAAAAATGCCGCAACATGTGTATGCAAATACACTAAGCACACATTTTTCATGCTGACAATGGAAATGTAAAGGCATTTTGATAAACATGCTTACTTACAGCAAAAGTATAAAGTACCTGAAGGTAAGAGTTGAGTATACGGGAAGAAATATGTGAAAGGCACAGATTTTGTATGTACTCACATATTGCAGACAAACACAGCTATATGTAGTCACACTTGAAAGACTTAGGACAAGCAGCAGGCTATACAGCTTTTATTATTGATATTGTAAAAGAAAATAAATGGGTTTGTTATATTTTATTTAGGGCTATCCTTATGTCGACACCCTGATGTTTTCATTAAAGAGTGGAAATGGGGGGATAAGAAAGATTGAAAAAGTGGAGAGACAACAAAGTAGGAAATGCAGCAGGTACACATCAAGTGGGCTGAGTTGGAAGAAGTGGCAGGGAAGGGGTACTATGTTTTTGTCAGAGAATAGAACCCCCCCTATTGTTTTACATTTTTTTTATATAAGAGGGTAGTATGAGTGGGAAGTAGGTAAGAGTGTGTAGGAGAAAGGATGAAGGAAGGAAGCAGTTCAGGAGAACTGCCCAACAGCACTCAACAGTCCACAAGGCCTCAAATATTTTCACTACCAAATGGTGTTGCATTAGAGGCTTATGATGTTGAGGGAGCAGGACCATGTGGTGGCTTGGTGGTTGGTGTCAACTGTGGGTAGAAAGTCTTTTACCCACTAAAGAGAAGCCTCGATTGGCTGAAACCAGCTGCCCACAACCTGCTCCAACATGTCCTCAAATGAGTTCTGGAGTCCCCATTCAGTGAAGCTTGCCAGGCAGCCATGTGTCAAGGTGTCTACAGGACAGACATCATGGATGAGCAGAGGGTAAATGTTCCCTAACCTGGGATGTACTCAGCTGGGCTTCTCCTGAGGAATTTGGATCAGTACGAAAAATATGAACAGAAATGGGAGAGAAAGAAATTAAAGAACGACAAAGGAATGCATAATTAAGATAAGAAAAAAAGATGAAAAAGAGGGAGAAACAACGAGAAAATACAATAAATTCACATATAATGTTAGACAACATTCAATTTATTATTATAAAATTATTTAGTTTTATAAATCTTTATTGAACTAAAACAAAATTGGAAGTGCTTATGCATACATGGGAACAATGATATGGGTAGTGCTTATGCATGCATGGGAACAGTGATATGGGAGGTATTTATGCATACTTGGGAAGAATGAGTGTATTGCTATCAAGTCTTGGTTGTTGTTGTTGTGTCTTTCGGCTTTTCCCGGTTAGGGGTTGCCAAAGCAGAACTCCGGTCCGCTAATGATTGGCAGTAGATTTTTACGTACCAAGTTGCCAGTCCTGACGCACAACCTTCAACGAAGGTACGCCCATTCATGCATGCCTCCACACAGAAGACGCTTTAGCTGAGAATCGAACAGGACAATGTCTTACTGTGAGGTGACAATGCTATCAAGTCTTGGTAAGATTTACATTTTGCATTCTACTATAGTAACATAAAAAAATGATAATAAATGTCATATTTGTGCTTGATATGCATTTGGTTGTTATGTTGTACTGAAACCACCCATTATAGATACTTACAGTTATATATCTAATAAAATCAGTTAAGTGCAGAATACTGTATTTATACAATGGCATATCTTTTGTATGCAATACTGTACCAAATGCATTTTAGGACTGCCATTAGTATCTTTTATAACTACTTGGAGTTATATACATAACAAAATCAGTTTAAGACAGAATACTGCATGTATACCTTGACATAACTTTTAGATTTCATTGCAATACTATACTAAAAGGACTGTAGGCCTCCAAGTACTATCTTTTATAAATACTTGCAGTTACATGCATAATAAAATCAGTTAAAGACAGAATACTGCAGTTGCACATTGACATAACTTTTAAACTCGGTTGAAATACTGTACTAAAGACACTGCAGGCCTTCAGTTGCTATCCTTTATAAATACTTATAGTAATGAAATCAGATAAAGACATAATACATTCATTCTTTATTTATACGGTGGTGCTGCTGCGGTAGCATTGTCGCCTCACAGTAAGATGTCCTGTTCGATTCTCAGCAAAAGCGTCTTCTGTGTGGAGACATGCGTGAATGGGCGTACCTTTGTTGAAGGTTGTGCATCAGAGCTGGCAACTCGGCACGTAAAAATCTACTGCCAATCATTAGCAGGCCGAGTTCCACTGTGTGACCCCCTAACCAGGAAAAGCCGAAAGACACAACATTTATACTTACCAGCAGCTTCAACCAGTTGTTTGTCTTCCACTGTGTTGTGCTTATTTGTAAGTAATCTCCTTGTCCACTAGATAGACAAGACATAAGACCACTGTTGTTTACTTGTATTTTACCTTTTTTCCTTAACATTTATGGTATGACTACTAACACTTTGCAAGGAATTTCATTTACTGTTGCACTTGCTTAATATATGTTCCTTTAAATATTTATTAATACCTAAAATCTCATACTGTGCCAATATTTCCAATAATGCAAGTTATAAATAGTAAGACTGCAGCTTCCTTCAAATTGTTACTCTTTTATATGTGTCTACAGCTTGTATGTGTGTGGGAAGGGTGTTGTCTGCAATCTTTCTATACACTTTCAGTCTAGGTTCTACTTTAAACTGTTATGGTTTGCATACCTAAGTAACAGTCTGTGGATTTTGTTCAGGCAGAAGCAGAAGTAGTACACACAGAGAAAAATGTAGCAATTGAAGGAAGTTTTCAGTTCCTTTCAATTTGGCCTTTATTAAACAAAGAATAATACTGTTGCAGAAGGATGCAGAACATATAGTTCAGGACAATAATGTGTGCTTTGATTGTTTTCTGCTTTATAACTGTAAGCATATAAGGGGCTTGTGTAAAAGTTCCAAAAGTAATGCAACTTATCATTTTTCACTAAACTATGTGCTGGTTATTCATCTGACACTGCAAATACTACCCTTCCCAAACATTCAATCTTACTAGGGTGTGGGACCTGAGTTCAGCCATCTTGCACGTACAGTTAAATATTGTGGAAGAAATGACTGTCTTATACAATTACTACACTAATAAATATTTTCTGTCCCAAACAAACAAAAGTCTTTCTTTACAAAAAACTGTCTGTATGTGTGTGCTTCAATCATTAACTAAGGTAATCGCTACTGTAAATAAAATTATTTGGTAATATAATTTATTTTTGGATTGTGTATGAATTCATACATTTATATACATGAAAATACTTGTAAATCTACTCATGCAGATGTATATCTGTAATTTGTAGACATATATGTGCATATTTGCAGTTATATTTATTATATATATATATATATATATATATATATATATATATATATATATATATATATATATATATTTGTATCTATACAAACAATTCTGTTAGCACATAAGCATTCCATATATTTGTTCTGCATACAATATGTTTATGCTTTCTTTTACATTATTATAATTTCATTACTGATACACATCTGCAGTTACACATATTTCTTCAAGTAAATGCCTTCAATTATGCAACATCATTTTTGTTTATTTTTCAAATGTATGTTGTATATACCAAATTTTAGTAAATATTGAGTGCTTTGAGCTAATAAGGTGTGACAGATAATGTTAGATGAGCAGTGATGGTACTTCATGGTTGTGTAAACTCACATGCATATGACTCCATGGTGCCTTTTCTAAACATGGTCAGGTTAGAAAATAACTGAGGCTAGCCACATATTCTAGCAGCTTTCTGGGGCCTGCTGAGGACTGCTGCAGACCCCACCATTATCTGCAGCATGTTCACATGAACCTGAAGTCATGTTCACAGGTAACCATGCCTTAATTACATGCATAAGTTGTTACAGACATTCACATATTACTGCAATTCATAAAGATAAACATAAAATGCCCCAATTTGCATAAAATGAGTAAATGACCCTGAACTTATATAAATTAAGTGTCATGCACCCATATTAACTTGAAATTAATCGAATTAGGTGGCAAATGACTTAGGAAACCATGGACATTTATAAAATTTAAAAAAATTATAGAAATATTGCTAATTAATATGAAATAGTTCAAATGATATAAGATTTCTGAATTCACTTCAGGAAATGTTTGCCCAGCAGTTTACGTCAGCTCTGCCACTTTAATCTTTTTATGACAGGATTTTTTTTATTTAAAAAACAATCCTAAGAATATTTTTATATAACAATTGATACTATATAGTGTCACTGATGACTGTATTTAAACAAATTTCTCTGAATTTTGATTTTGCCTGTCAAAAATCTCTTGGATTATTTCTCTCATCACTGATCTACTATAATGAGCTTTTCCAAGGCTAACCACCACAATTCTCCAGAAGGAACTACAATCCCTACTTACAAATAGTCACGAGTTATCAATAAACATATATAAAATGGACTCAAAACTGGACAACTTTAAAGAAAAATGTTCTAAGCAGATGGAGATCATTCATGAAGACCTTCAGGAACAGAAATCACAAATAACTAGAATTGAACAAGCCTTAATTAGTTAATGATATGGATAGTAGATTCCAGGAAGGAGAAAACAATACAGAATTTTTACTGAAACAGAATACATTACTTCAACCAAAAATTGATGACCTAGAAAATAGGTCACGAAGAAATAATATTAGAATCTTCAGACTACCAGACAACATAGAAGGCACCAACATGGTAAGCTTTTTAACAACTTGGCTACCTGAAGTACTTGATCTCCCTGAGGCTCTATCTTATGGGATCGAGAGAGCATGTAGATCCTTAGTATCTTCTAAAACGAATAAAAGCATTTCGGCTAAATCTGTAATAGTAAGATTCATGTCATCCCACGATAAAGAAATGGTCCTTAAAACAGCTTCATCTAAGGCACCTATCAAAATAAATAACTCCATTATTAATTTTGACAATGATTACTCGCCAATGGTTATTGCCAGAAGGAAACTTTTTTTGCCTTTGATTAAAGAGCTTAAAAAATCTCAAGTTAAAACACATCTCTTATTCCCAGCTAGACTAAAAATTTTTCTGCAGGATGGTCCTAAAATCTTTGAGGACTTGGATACTTCTATGGCATTTATAAAATCACATAAAGCTCTTGACGAAATAGAGGATATGGAATGGGCAAACACCTTGATGAAAAGGATGGCTGACAACAACTCATGGAAGACATCAGATAAAAAAAAAGAAACTAAAAAGCAAATAATTTCATCTATGTTTTAGCTTATCTTTTATTAAACCAGTATTCAGAGAAAGTTAAATAATCTTGTTTATCAATAAATGGACTTGTTGCATTGCTTCATACATTTGATGCATAGAAGATCTGGAGGGGCTGATGATTTGCCATGCACAGTAAGTACTATCATTTAAAAGAAAAGAAAGAAAAAGAAATGATGAAAGGTAATATTTGAAGGATGACCTTTGAGCTCAGAGAAGGTGTCCCTGTGATGAAAAGGAATCCAGCACTGAAGAACCTATCACAAATGGAGCAACTATAAAGAAGAAGACTACTGAAATATATGTATAGCCTCTATCTACAAATAATTAACGAAAGCTATACATAACTGACATTTAAATATCTTGACCTGTAATATGTTCCATTTCATATTCAGTTTTATTTTACTTTATGCTATGGCTCAATGATTTGAAATTATGATGCCCTGGTGTCTGTTTGTGGGATTGTCCAGAGTAAGGGGTGGGAAGTGCCGGTTTGTGTCTTAACGCATTTTTTCATTGGACAACTCTTCAGCAACCATCCTTTAGTTAGCAGTAATAAAGTAAACACATGTAAGCAGATTATTATGTTTTGTCTGGAGATGCTAGTAAGCAAACTACAATTTAAGAGTTATGTTAAGAAAGTTAAACTGTTGTAAATTGCACCAGTGGGGAAAGGCCCTTTTAAGATTTAATAAGCAAAATAGCATTGCCAGGATCATTGCTTCAGAAGTCACCAGCATTTAAATTTCCCTATGGTGCTGCATTATTTGTCATTTTTCACACTATTTATTTATGCTGGTCCCCCTCACTTACGATTTCATTTTTAATGTCATCACATCAATTGTCAGGATCATTGCTTCAGAAGTCACCAGCAGTTATATACTCTTATGGTGCTGCTTTGTCATTTTCATACTATTTATTTATGCTGGTCCCCCTCACTTATGATTTAAATTTTGATGTCATCACATCGGTTTTGGGGTTTCTTTGCTTGTTTGTCCTGTTTGCAAAGTACCATAGTTTTACTGTGAACCTGACTGTTGAGATGGTTTTCAAGTACTGTTAGACATGGCCAGGGCCAGGCTTATGTTTGAGACTATGTGGACGGAATGCTTGGTCAGCCATGCTACTAGGCCCTAGTAGTACCTTTTTTTTTCTCCTTTTAATTGTATGTGCCTCTACATTTCATGCTAATTTACATTTACATAAGAGAAAGATTTTAATCATGGAGTCAAGATTGACAAAAGTGATAAGATGTACCATAATTCTAGATATGGAATTCTTACAAATGCCATATGTTTTGACATTATTTACTCATATACACCTTCTTTAATAATACTTATAAAATAATGGGGTTAACTTATGATAAAATAAATCATTTGAAGGACTTAATATAGAATGTAAACCATGATCAAAGGCTATTTATATATATATATATATATATATATATATATATATATATATATATATATATATTTATATATTTTTTTAACCTCATTATTATATTATGATACTATATATATTTTGTTTCATAGAATGTATACTTAGGTGTTATCTATTTTATTTATTCAGGTATATGTTTTCACTTATCTTCAAGCCTATTAATACATTCTGTTTTAGTCCTCTATTTACTCAGTAGTACAGATATATATTTTAAATTATCGGTGGTTAACCCTTGTGTCTTTTGTCAGCTTTAGCTGCTATTGATTTGCTTTAGTTTTACAATTTAATTTTTTTCACTAATATGGCACCAAACTTTGGAACCTTGTCACAGTTTATGTAAAAGCAGGGGCAGCTTGTCCTATCGGACTGCTGGACTGCAGCCCTCCCACCTAAAAAAAACAAAAAAAATCTGTAAAACAAAAAATTCATGAGCCCCGATCCCCTCCTCCAGACTGCCTTACCAGCAGTCTGGATAGGGACAAACAGGTACCCAGCAATCATTGCTGTGAGATACCAAGATTCTGTGCGGTGACGACCGCACCACACAGAGGAGCTCTGGACTGCTTCAGCCGCAGTCAGAGGACTCACAACCAATGAGAGGACTGAGCTGCTCTCGCGGGACTTGCGAGATTTTCAGTGCGGGCTTCATGGATGGAAACAGGTTGCTTCGGTCGCTGGGCTGGTAGGTGAAGGAGCAAAGGGTGTGTGTGGATTGCTTCATGTATTCGTTCGGTTGCAGGGGTCGCTGATCCCTGGATTTCGTTCGGTGGATTACTTGGGCTGGTAGGAGGTCACTGAAGGAGCTGATCACTGGATTTTAGTACCGGGGGGTGTTCGTTCGATGGATTACCTGGGCTGGCTGGTAGGAGGTCGCTGATCGCTGGATTACTTGGGCTGGCTGGTAGGAGGTCGCTGATCGCTGGATTACATGGGCTGGTAGGAGGTCGCTGAAGGGAGGTGTGTGTGTGTGTGTGTGTGTGTGTGTGTGTGTGTGTGTGTGTGTGTGTGTGTGTGTGTGTGTGTGTGTGTACTTCATCTTATATACAGGAGGTGTGAGATGGGAGTTGGATGTTGTCTTGCTGCCATTTATAATTGGTCTGGATTTTGTTCCTTGCATACTACAATGGTAACAAGCAGCACTTATCCACTTTACCATTTCAGATTCATCAGTTTGATTTTGAAAATTCAAAGTTTCCTGAACAGTACAGTTTTTTTATGGCTTGCAAGAAATAAAAAGCCTGGGCAGTATTGTAAAATGCAATCTCTTTAGCTGCCATGTCACATAATGTATTTCCCTTTAACATATGGGAACTATTAGTTTTATAAGCAGCACATTTTATCACAGCTATTTCCTCTCAGTAATAAAAAATGCAGCTAATGGTTGACTAACAAAATATTACCTTTTGTCAGAAAATCTGATGATGATAGGGAGCACAACTCTCTCCACAATGTTGTGAAGTCATGTGTTGTTCCAAAAGCATATCCGGAATTTGTATATGTAATTTCTGTCTTTCCTTGGGCTACTTTATGTACTTCAGTATTTGTTATTAATTCAGAAACTTTTTCTGACACATTTCCACTTAATTTTCCAAGCAACAAGACTTGATCAACAGTACACACGGCAAATGCTGCCATAACTGATCCATCCTGTCTCTGAATACATGAACCATCCACAATAAGGATTAGATTTGCATTCTGAGGTAGAACATCTTTTACATCAAGCCTTGGAGAAAGCACAGGGTTAACAATAAAAACCTTCTCTGTTGGGATAAGAGTGGCAGGATTTAATGGAGGGCATATAATAATTCTTATTAAATATGGGTTATTTAATAGCATGAGTTCATATTGGGACAAACCCAAAGCTGGGAAATACTGGGTCTTGGTTTTCAACAGAAGAGCTTTTACTGACTGCAAGATTGCTATGAAAGTTTCATTTTTGTGTGTGATGGCAGATATCATGCCAGTGAGTCATGATGTGGCAGACACATCTCTAAGACAATGTGGGAGTGTAACAGCTATGGGGTCTGTTTTACTGCTGAAGGAAGCTACAGATATAAAGTTAGTATTTGTGTTGTGCTAATAACTCTTACTCTACATATAGGCACTCACAACAAAACAGCAAAAAAATATTATTTAGAGAAGATTATCAGCTGAAGAGCAGTTTGGTTATGGTTTTTAAATGAGTCAGTGCATGTTTGTGATGATCTCACTAGGATAAACAGCTCTGGAGCATCCTTAAGTTATTCTAAAAAAGGTTTTATTATGTCTGTGTCTGTGAAGTTAGAAATCCATTGTCTACAACAGTCTGCTGAACCAAGAAAGACTTAGTTGTTTAAGGGTTACTGGATATGGCATGGATTAAATAGCAATAATACAAAAAGGTAAAATGTGTTGAGGTCCTATAAAAAGAAGATGGCCCAGGTATTGAACCTGTGGTTTTGATAACTGCATTTTTTTTACTTTAATCTCTCCATTTCATAGTTCAGTTAAAAGAAAAAAAAAGTATTGTGCTAACAATGCAAAACCAAATGTGATGCTAGAAATGAAGCATTAATATACTATACCAAAATAGATCCACAACAGAGTTGGATTTTGTCCAGTTGTCATTTCTTTTCTTGTGCAAATAGAGTCAGTGACTATGCAGCCCTGTGGTAATCTAGTCCAGGTGTACTGCTGACCTTTATTTGCAAAGATAAATAAGTTCTTACTACCTGCATGAATCGAGATGAAGAAAAAAGCAGGAAGAATTATCAATGACTGCAAAGATACTTGAATTACAGGAATCAAACATAGGTTTAAAGCAAAGTTTTGTACTGATGGAAAATTGGGCAGGGCTGTCATATTGCCAGCTCTCAAATACTGCATAAAGCAGTAGGTTTCTTTACCTTGGTGTTGTACTGGTAGCCTAAGTGTATTACACAGACTCATGCTTGGCAGTGTCATACACTGCTGAAGCACTGCTGATAAAACAAGTTTGATTCCATTTTCCATTTCCAAACAATAAGAGTATTGCATTACTTATGTTAGGGGATCATGGGGTCCAGAGTACATGTTCAGGTTTGATAGCTTTTGTCACAACAATTTCATTGTCATGGCAAGTCCGACGTTATGCTAAGACAGACTGCAGCAGTTTCTCTTTATTTATGGTGCTAGAAACCTTTGCAAATTCCAAGGCAGCAAAAACTCCTTCCTCATCCTAGTGTATATGTGGATGTATACATTCACTAGGAATGTTTAAGAAAATGCCATCAACAGTACATTAAATGCCATATTTCAGGTCTCTACTCAAACAATTCAGAGATGCTGAAGTTCCAACAATAAATGCATGATTATCTTGCAAAGGACCTATTAGAATGAGTACTGGAATGGTTTCAGAATAGTCCACTGGGATCCCCGAGGCTCTAATCTTAGCGGTCTGTTGTTTAGGCAGTTGGTGAAAATGGAGGACAGGACAGGACATGATGAAGATTTGTATATAATTTTGTGTGTTGTCATTGCATGCAGAACATACAGTGTTTGTAATGTCAAATCAAATGCTCCTATGTGGACATGTCGCTATGACCCATGCTGGCCAAAAATGTATCCACCTAGGATTAACTTCTTGGATTTCATTAGAGGCCCCTCTTCCCATTGGGAAATCCCACTTCTTCCTTCCTGCCAAAATAGGAGAGCCAGCATTCAGTTATTCACTCATACATTATATGGCCACCCACTCTGGTGCAGGGTCCAGTACTCAGTCCTGGCTCATCTGTTCCATTCTCAAGGCTTAACCTCTGTGTCATTGGAACCAACTCACTGACTGCACATTTAACACACCCTTACTACACTCTGTTAGACAAAGTGCTCCAGAAGACAAACATCTGACCAAAATGCTTAATTTAAGTCCCCAAAAAAAAAAAAAATAATAATATGCTGAAGACAGTTCTCCTACCCACACCCAGCAATCACCTTGTACCAATAGAAATGTTCATATTTGTTATTGCAACATATCCTTTTATCTTCCTTAGTTCTCTCAACATCTGGCAATCACAATTAATTACACAAAGGTGATGATCCAGAATGCAGACTCAGCACACCCCTGTGAATCATCGCTGTATAACTGGAATCACAGACTATACACTTTTGACCCAACCTAGCCTGAACATTTTTGACCTATGCTAATTGAAGCATCTAACCTTTCCAACAGTCCATTGAACCTTTGGCTCCCCTGTCCCACTCCTGTCTCACCTAGCTTAAAACCTCTCATCACCATAATCAAGGTTTTCCCATTACAGTGTGTGTGTGTGTGTAATGCCCCAGTTACTATATACTGGTGGCTGGAGAGAACAAATGGTGGTGGGTAGAGATACCCAGGCTTGAACCCTGTACCTTGTATGCAGGTGTTAAGGACCTGAATTCCCTACCCACCACCATTTATAAAAAAAATTGCAGATTTTTGCTTTATATTTGATCTGATCTGTTCCTCATAATATCTGTGGTTTCTAAATGTTGCAATGCTTGGTATTTGATGGTGCAGTGGTAGCATTGTTGCCACACAGCTGAAGGTTCTCAGGTTGGATTCTTTGCTGGGGTGCCTTCTGTGTGGGGTCTGCATCTTCTCCCTGTGTTTGTGTGGGTTTGCTTTTCTGTCTTCCTATGTTACTTACAAAGACATATCTGCATTATTTCTTCCTGAGCCTCTGCTGAAAATTGTTTTTTTGTTCCAAGTCAGATTGTCCTGATTAACAAATGTTAAATAAAATTGACAGGCATTTGAATTTCAGACTTCATGTTTCTGAATGTTTAATTCCTTACATATTTGATGGTGTAGTGGTAGCATTGTTGCCTCACAACTATAGGTTTTCTGGTTTGATTCTTGGCTGGGGTGCTTTCTGTGCGGAGTCTGCATCTCATCCCTGTGTTTGTGTGGATTTGCTCTGGTGTCCTGCCATTTTACAAAGACATGTGTCTGCAGTATTTCTCCCTGGGCCTCTGCTGAAAATTGTTTTTGTTCCATTCCGTCAGAAGTAAAATTCACAGGCATTTGAATTTCAGACTTCATATTCTTCAGAAAATACATAGTAACACAACCTTTTATTCTAGCAATTTTGTAAGTTTATAAGATGAATATTTGAAATGTGTCCTTATTTTTGGGACTGTATTACCCCATTACTGGCTTTGTCCAGGGTTTTTGTGCTAAGGTTGACAGCTATGGCAAGAACTGAATTCAATGAATATGTTTTGAGGGCTGTATTCCCTCATTACTGGGTTTGTCCAGGTGTTTTGTGCTAAGAGGTTGACAGCTACGGTGAGAACTGAATTCATTAAATGATAGCCATTTAAGTTTCAGTCTTCTTCGCTTTCACAAAGCAGCTGATTTGGCGTAGTGGTATGTTGCTCTGACTGTTTTGCACAGGGACATTGGTTGTAAAATGTATGGTGGTAACACAGCATTTTTCTTTCACAAAGCAGCTGATTTGGCATAGTGGTATGTTGCTCTGACTCTTTTGCACAGGGACCTTGGCAGTAAAATGTATGGTGGTAACACAGTATTTTATTCTAGCAACTTTCCAGGATTATACAAGCAATGTTTAATGTGTCCCTGGTTTTTGGCCTTTTGACCCCCCCCCCCAATAAATTTGGCTTTTTCCAGATTTCTTGCGCTGCGAAGTTGAGATGCAGTTGAGTATTGAGTAGATTTTACAAGGAGCTGAGAGCTGCAGGGGAAGAGAAGTTTAGTGCTGCTTATGCTAAGTCAGCTTGCATTGTTAATAACACAACAGGTTGTGTACTTGCTTTTGATGCAGAAGGTTGTTGGTTCTACTCCCACAAGGGGTGAATGCTGCTGTACTGAAAAAGTTAAGATGCTAATTATGAGCTTGTTATCAGTTTGCCATCCATTTCCTATTGCAATATTACTAGCTTATTTTTAATGTAATAGATTTTTTTAATGTGGAATTATTTAGATGACTTTTTTACTTCTTCAGAGATTGTGCATATTTATTGATAATGGTGTGCATATTTACTGATAATGGTGGACTGTAGAATTGTGCATATTTACTGATAATGGTGGACTGTAGAATTGTGCATATTTACTGATAATGGTGGACTGTAGAAATTTGAGTAGACTTATGATGGAAATGTTCTGATCTGGGCAGTTTTGTCATTATGGGTGCATGCATTTTGTTTCATTGTTTACTGGAAAGATGTTCTGAATTGGGCAGTTTTGTCATTATTGGTGCATGCGTTTTGTTTCATTGTTTACTGGAAAAATGTTCAAAACAATAGGAAGGTGTATCAAAGAGCACATGTATGTTTCATATACAAGGGGCTATGATTTGAAAACAGCCCAGAATTAATCTTTATCTGCCACTGGTAAAATGTATTATCTTTGAATGTGGGTTTCAATGCTGTTTCAATGAATGTGAGTTTCCAGAGAAGAGAAGTTTTAATGCTAAGTTTGTTTAGCAGATGTCTTAGTGTTTGTGCTGTAAAATGCAAAATAAAACTTTTAAATGAAGTCCAAATCATCATAGAAGTAAATCAGTATGCACATTAGTGTTTATGGTAAATGGAGTGAAATAGCCAAGTAATGGATCATTGGAATGGCTGCAAGGGGAGGCTCCATTCGACCATGATTTTGTGAGGGGGAAGGGCGGCAAACTTAAAGACAGCCCCAGCTGAACTATACCTCCCAACTGTCCAGATTTTCAAAGAATGAATAGATTTTTGCTTCTTATTTTTGGTTTGTTGTTCATAAAATGTGTGGTTTTCTGGCAAATCATTTAGGAATTAAGTCACTAAATAATGACACACTAGTTTCAGACTTCATAACCTCCAGAAAAATGCAAGCTAAAGTAAGACCTGTTGTTCTATCAACTGTCTCAGTTTATACAAGAGCAATTTTTAGTACTGTTTATATGTTCCCCCAATATATTTGGCCTTGTTCAGATTTATTGCATTAACAGGTTGAGAGGTACATGCAAATAAATTGCTTTATAGAATTAGGCATAGCCAAACCTCTCAACTGTCCCTGATTTTGGCTCAAAATGTTGCTCTTCCCCCTAATAATCCCTCCGCAAAATAGCAATTTTGGAAGAAAACATGGAGGGTTTACAATTAAGAAATAACTGTAATAATCAGAGTTATAGATTACTTTTATTTCAGAAATGCATGTAGATTCTTTTATTTTGTCAGCTACTCAAGTTAGCAGTACTAATATTAAAGTGTCCCTTCTTTGACAGGTTCCCAGCTGTGCTGTCTGGCTATTTTATATTTTTACATAATATTTTTGGTCCATTTTTCATAAAATTGTTGGGGTTTTTTTTGGCAAATTAGTGACAAATCATTAAAGACTGAAGTTAGAAAATAATGACAGACATTTGAGTTTCAGATTTCATACCATTCAGAAAATTCATACTAATGCAAGACCTATTCTATTATCTTTCTAAGTTTATAAGAGCAATATTTAAAAATTCTCCTTATTTTTGGGCCTTTGTCCCACTTCTTTGTATGGCTTTGTCCAGATTTCTTGCTCTGAGGTTGAGAGGTATGACAAATGTATCAGGGCCATCACAGTCAGCCAGAGACATTTCAAATTGTGACATACTTGTTGCATCCCACTCCCCCATGTAGTGAATCTGGATGTGTCGAAGCAGGGCAAGGAGTAGTTATGCAGTGTAAATGTGCAGAGTATCCCCCCCCCCATTCAAGGTAGACACAAGTACTAGAGTGGCTTTTCATCTGTCCTTGATTTTTGCAGAATGGTCTGGTTTCTGTCATATTTTTTGTACTGTTGATTTATGCTTATTACTCAAAGTGCCTGTTGCTCTGTGTTTAAGTAGCAATACTTTAATGACCATCAGGTAAGCTTGGCTGAGATCATAAGATGCAAGTAAGCTTTAATAAGCATACTGTTAAAGAATTGCCAACATTGAAAGCCTTTCTGTTGTTGCCATGTAGAGAATACTTAACTAGATAATGTATAAGCCTTGGGTATTGAAATGCATATGACAGTATTTGTAATAAAGGACAGGATTACATTATTTTAAGACGCTCATTACACTTGGAGACTTCCAGTCATCTCTGCAGGCTTTACCCGTAAACTAAACAGAATGCCAATCATGTGGTCCATAACCTGTACAGGAATCCTTTTAAGCAATGTATCTTGAGCTTATTTCTTGTTTGCTTTTCATTTTTTACTTTGATCATGTTTTCCCCATGAAACAAGTAGATAGTTGTCAGGCAGTAGGTCTTTTTTTGGATAAGAAACATTTTTGCAAGTCGGGGCATCAGAGATTTCTACTTTCAGCATGTTACTTGGTACTTTAATAAAGCTGAATATAAATTATAATTAGAACTGCAGTGCAAGAAGTGGTTTCAGTTGAGTGCTGCTTGTTTTTCTTATACTTGATTTTGACTGGCATTCCATTAATGTATTTAAAAAGTTATTTATTTTTTCATGCCTCACAACCTTTTTGTTTCCATCTAGATATTAAGTAAGCTGTCATGCAGCCAATGCATTGGTTTTTATTCTTCTACACTTCATTTTGTCTTGATTGGACTCTCATAATGACGGTTTGGCACCCAGGGCAGTGTATTTAGTTAGTTTTTGTGGTTTTGAGCATAGCTCCTCCCCTTTCTAGTTGACCACACCCCTTCCCATTGACCCCGCCCATTCAGCTGTCTCCTGCAGCCCCCCTTTGATTTGAAGTCACCAGCCGCCACTGTGTAAAAGTGATATAAAGAAGGATAACTTTTAGCTAAAAGATACAAGATATGCTTTATTACCTTTTTGGGATTTAAGAAGCATTGTCTAATTTCATTATATCAAATAATTTGATAATGATGATATGGTTTGTTTTTATGTTTCTTTTCACTAACAGCCTGATTATTTTGACATCCATCTTTGTTTATAAATTATAGAATTGAATAGCTACTAAAAAAGAAAAAAAAAAGTACAGAGTATTGCATCCACATCAAGATGCATTGAGAGTGAGATGCTTTATATGTCAATATTAAGGGTTATATTTAATGGTACTCAAAGTCAATTGGTATTTCCCTTTTTTATGGTTGGAGTACTCTGTATGTATATGTGTTTCTGTAAATGACAAATGTTATGTTTCATACAGAAGAGAAGAATTTTGTTGAACATATTGTCAGTATTTATCTTTACACCATAACACTATGAATATATATATATATATATATATATATATATATATATATATATATATATATACTTAGTAGCATTGGGATTATTTAACTAATAATAACATTCTGCAAAATATGAATGAACTTAATGCATATTTGACAATATATCCTATGGTGAATATTATTTTTGAAAAATATTAATTGAGCATTAATTACTAATTGACATGCAGTTATAAAATCTATATCTTATGTACTACACTAGTTCTGGACTGTTAGTAATACAAAAGTATATTGCAGATACACCAGAATTATAGAGGTAGATTCTGCTTTTTGTTTATTTCATTTCATTTCATAGAATTAAATGATAGGTTTAATCCATAAACACTTACACAGAGAGTTACATGTTCTCTTTATATGTAAATGTTATTATTCTAGTTAATTACATTTCTTTACTCTACTGAATACATAGAATGACTTCCTTCTTGTTTTTAACTGCAATACATCTCAATAACTTGTAATGAGATATAATAAACAACTTTATGTTTACATTTTATAACAATGGCAGTATATGATAAAAAACACTAATCGAATATATATCTAATGAATGATTATTTTAATATCAGAATAATATCATCTACAATTCAAACCTTTTGATAGTTGATGAGATTTTTACTTTCTTCAAAAAATATTGTTAAATAAATTACTTTCAGTGGTAGTAATTGAATAACTGTTGTTAGTGGATGTGTAGTTGATTTGAGTGGTAAATACTACTCAAATCGAGAGTTTGTAACTCCAGGAAGGGTGTGGGTCAATATAATATTATAAAGTTCTACTATTTTCATTATTTATATGCTTTTTTGACATCCACTATATTTATGACTTTAAATGGTATCAAACATTGGATTCTAATTAAATTATTTTTTCTACATGTTTATTATAGATGGGGGAACAGTTTAATAAATACACAAAAAAGTATTAATGGTCAAGTTTAATTTAATCTTAATAAACACTCAATGTGTTTTATTTAACTGGTATTTCTATTAATATTACTGGCTTAAACAATCTTTTTAAGAGGGGAAGTTTACATAAATATTTAAAATTACATAAATCTCATATAGTATTTTGTAAGAAACACATCTCTTTCCAGAAGATATATCTAGGTTAAATACTGAATTGTATACTGTACTATCAAGTTCAGATCACTCTCAAAAGAAAAGAGGAGTGGCTATATTATGGAGTAACACATTAAACCTTCCAAGGATCTTAGAAGTTTATAAAGATGATATGGGAATGTTTTGCTCTGTTACTATTGAAACAAATAGAAAATTATTTGTGCTTATAAACATATATTAGATTCTAGTTATTAATTTAAATAAACGGGATGGGGACCTCGTAGGCACTATTGAGATGTTTGAACTAAGATGGATACTTAGGCTTAAAGCGCATATAAAACCTAGACTAAATACCATAGTCAATATTCGGCCTGTCTTAACAGGATCTTTTTGATGTAGTAAACATTATTTGTCTAATCCATTTAGTTAAGCCATTGTTAATATTTCTCTACATCTGCCTTGCTTGATCCACTTTTTTGGCTATGTCATGCTTATTATGTTAGGCCAGCCACTACGGTGGGTCTTGGCTTTCTTTTTCTTGAGTTTGATCATACGATATCAGTATATTATATCCTCTATTGTTGTTGGATAACCTTTAGTCCTGTTTAACCATATTCCATGTAGTCTCCATTGATATTCATAGTATTAGATAAAACATTATATTAACACATAGCCATTATAATTTCCCTTATGATATATCCTACATTACCATTTGGGCTCAACTAGCCCGCCTTTTGGCTGTAAATATTTTACTAACATGTTTTTGGTTTCTATGGTAGATTGTAGGTATTATTGCCAACATACTGGATTGTGAGCTCGTCTGTTTCATTTATTTATACACATACATATTTTTATATGAACAACGAGCCAACACTTGGTGTTGGCCGCTAGTTGCGATACCAATATGGTTATGGAAATTACTTAGATTTGTTTTGTATTTAGGGAGATTTTTACTATCCTTTCTATGATGCTTAGATTTATAGATGCAATCATGTGATTCAATCTTTGGTGTTATCCCATGTCATATATTTTTACTCCATGAGTAGATATATGCCATCTGTATATGAATCACGAGCGCTATTAGTGCACCATGGTTCTGTCTTAGGACCGATACTTGGATATGCAACAAGTCCCTAATCAGTATCGCCCTTGTTTTTCTATGCTAGATTTTAATTGTTTTTATTCTTTATTTTTAAGTTTGTGTATGAATTATGTAGAAGTTCTAATGGTTTTGAATATACCGTTTTAGTATTGTATTATTTAACTGTTATTTAAGGGCAAGTTTGAAGATTTGAAACTTGATACGGTTGGTTATCAGAATGAACCGTATGCTTTAAGAAAGGCTTTCTTATGTGTTATACATTTAAATCTGTTCAATTACCGCCTTGATTGATTAATTGAGAATTTTACCATTGTATAAAAGCTAGTGATGTTTTTTGATTTAATTGTAACCTGATGAAGCGCACCTGAGTGTGCTTGAAAGCGCTCGTTTCTCATTAAATTTCACATTTTTTATTTCATGGTGGTTCGTTGCAGTCTTTATCTTTCTGTGTTTAAGTAGCAATACTTTAATGACCATCAGGTAAGCTTGGCTGAGATCATAAGATGCAAGTAAGCTTTAATAAGCATACTGTTAAAGAATTGCCAACATTGAAAGCCTTTCTGTTGTTGCCATGTAGAGAATACTTAACTAGATAATGTATAAGCCTTGGGTATTGAAATGCATATGACAGTATTTGTAATAAAGGACAGGATTACATTATTTTAAGACGCTCATTACACTTGGAGACTTCCAGTCATCTCTGCAGGCTTTACCCGTAAACTAAACAGAATGCCAATCATGTGGTCCATAACCTGTACAGGAATCCTTTTAAGCAATGTATCTTTAGCTTATTTCTTGTTTGCTTTTCATTTTTTACTTTGATCATGTTTTCCCCATGAAACAAGTAGATAGTTGTCAGGCAGTAGGTCTTTTTTTGGATAAGAAACATTTTTGCAAGTCGGGGCATCAGAGATTTCTACTTTCAGCATGTTACTTGGTACTTTAATAAAGCTGAATATAAATTATAATTAGAACTGCAGTGCAAGAAGTGGTTTCAGTTGAGTGCTGCTTGTTTTTCTTATACTTGATTTTGACTGGCATTCCATTAATGTATTTAAAAAGTAATTTATTTTTTCATGCCTCACAACCTTTTTGTTTCCATCTAGATATTAAGTAAGCTGTCATGCAGCCAATGCATTGGTTTTTATTCTTCTACACTTCATTTTGTCTTGATTGGACTCTCATAATGACGGTTTGGCACCCAGGGCAGTGTATTTAGTTAGTTTTTGTGGTTTTGAGCATAGCTCCTCCCCTTTCTAGTTGACCACACCCCTTCCCATTGACCCCGCCCATTCAGCTGTCTCCTGCAGCCCCCCTTTGATTTGAAGTCACCAGCCGCCACTGTGTAAAAGTGATATAAAGAAGGATAACTTTTAGCTAAAAGATACAAGATATGCTTTATTACCTTTTTGGGATTTAAGAAGCATTGTCTAATTTCATTATATCAAATAATTTGATAATGATGATATGGTTTGTTTTTATGTTTCTTTTCACTAACAGCCTGATTATTTTGACATCCATCTTTGTTTATAAATTATAGAATTGAATAGCTACTAAAAAAGAAAAAAAAAAGTACAGAGTATTGCATCCACATCAAGATGCATTGAGAGTGAGATGCTTTATATGTCAATATTAAGGGTTATATTTAATGGTACTCAAAGTCAATTGGTATTTCCCTTTTTTATGGTTGGAGTACTCTGTATGTATATGTGTTTCTGTAAATGACAAATGTTATGTTTCATACAGAAGAGAAGAATTTTGTTGAACATATTGTCAGTATTTATCTTTACACCATAACACTATGAATATATATATATATATATATATATATATATATATATATATACTTAGTAGCATTGGGATTATTTAACTAATAATAACATTCTGCAAAATATGAATGAACTTAATGCATATTTGACAATATATCCTATGGTGAATATTATTTTTGAAAAATATTAATTGAGCATTAATTACTAATTGACATGCAGTTATAAAATCTATATCTTATGTACTACACTAGTTCTGGACTGTTAGTAATACAAAAGTATATTGCAGATACACCAGAATTATAGAGGTAGATTCTGATTTTTGTTTATTTCATTTCATTTCATAGAATTAAATGATAGGTTTAATCCATAAACACTTACACAGAGAGTTACATGTTCTCTTTATATGTCAATGTTATTATTCTAGTTAATTACATTTCTTTACTCTACTGAATACATAGAATGACTTCCTTCTTGTTTTTAACTGCAATACATCTCAATAACTTGTAATGAGATATAATAAACAACTTTATGTTTACATTTTATAACAATGGCAGTATATGATAAAAAGCACTAATCGAATATATATCTAATGAATGATTATTTTAATATCAGAATAATATCATCTACAATTCAAACCTTTTGATAGTTGATGAGATTTTTACTTTCTTCAAAAAATATTGTTAAATAAATTACTTTCAGTGGTAGTAATTGAATAACTGTTGTTAGTGGATGTGTAGTTGATTTGAGTGGTAAATACTACTCAAATCGAGAGTTTGTAACTCCAGGAAGGGTGTGGGTCAATATAATATTATAAAGTTCTACTATTTTCATTATTTATATGCTTTTTTGACATCCACTATATTTATGACTTTAAATGGTATCAAACATTGAATTCTAATTAAATTATTTTTTCTACATCTTTATTATAGATGGGGGAACAGTTTAATAAATACACAAAAAAGTATTAATGGTCAAGTTTAATTTAATCTTAATAAACACTCAATATGTTTTATTTAACTGGTATTTCTATTAATATTACTGGCTTAAACAATCTTTTTAAGAGGGGAAGTTTACATAAATATTTAAAATTACATAAATCTCATATAGTATTTTGTAAGAAACACATCTCTTTACAGAAGATATATCTAGGTTAAATACTGAATTGTATACTGTACTATCAAGTTCAGATCACTCTCAAAAGAAAAGAGGAGTGGCTATATTATGGAGTAACACATTAAACCTTCCAAGGATCTTAGAAGTTTATAAAGATGATATGGGAATGTTTTGCTCTGTTACTATTGAAACAAATAGAAAATTATTTGTGCTTATAAACATATATTAGATTCCAGGCATTGGGATAAATACAGTTAAACAGCACATAAACCAACCAAACTGTGCTTCTATCGAAAGGTAATATTATTATAGCAGGGGACTTTTATTGTATTTTAAGTGATAATGATACTAGTGCTGCTGGTAAAAGGAAGATATCTTCCCCAGCTAAACATCTGAACAACTTTATTGAATCATATCACCTTAAAGATATCAAGCTGATTCAAACTCATGTTTTTTTTTTATTTTTTACTTTCATAGACATGGAACTCATTCTGGAATAGATAGAATTCTAATTTCAAATGAACTAATAAATAGTTTATCTAAAACCAATGTTATTTCCTGCCTATTATTGGATCATAATGCCATAACATTTGAATTAATAGTTAAAACAACACTCAATGTTCACATCAAAAGAATCCCAGCTTATATTACTAAATTAAAAGATTTTAAAGAATTCTTTACTTCTGAGGTCCAGAATTGTATTACTTTAAATAACAATGCATAAACTTCTAAAATTTATATATGGAATGCATTAAAAGCCTATTTATATGGACAAATTACTAGTTGGTATAATAATAAAAGGAATATTTGGGACAAAGAATTGCAAGACATACAATCTAAACTTGACAAATTAAAACTTAATAACAGGACAAATAAAGATAAAAGAAAGGAGGAAATAATTACATTAAGTAATAAGTATTTAGAGATACTAAACCATAAAACTATGACTAGCTTTGAGAAGTTTAAATTTATAAAATTTTCAACCAATCCTAAATCTCTAAATCAATTGGCAAATAAAAGCAAAAGACTTAGTAAACGTAATCATATCAATGAGATTTTTTCTCCTAGAAAAAAAGAGAATTGTATTGGACCTACAATATATATATTAATAGAATTTAGAGAATGTTTTTTATAAAATTAACCAAAAATCAAACATTATAGACTCAAAAGAAGAAATAAAATCCTTTATCCAAAAATATACAAAAAACAAACTATCAAAAAATCATATGAAATCTTTAGAAAAACCTATTTCATTCAATGACCTTCAAAACCAAATAAGTAACCTGAAACTGAATAAAGCTCCGGGTAATGATGGAATAATTCCTGAACCTTATAAGATTATTCCTAAGGTTGCACTAAACTTATTATACAAAGTATTTTCAATTTCTCAAAATAATATCACAAGTCCACCATCTTGGAGATATACTTTCATATCTCCAATATGAAAACCTAATAAAGACCCTTCTAAATGCTCCTCATATAGACCAATTTCTCTGTTAAATGTAGATTATAAAATGCTTATGTCCATTTATGCTGATGGATTAAAGACATTTCTTCCATCCCTGGTAGATGAAGACCAGACAGGCTTTATTGTTAACAGAAATGTATATGATAACATAAAAAGAATTATAACACTAATTGATTCTGCTAAAATTCTAAAAAATAATTTAACATTAGTAAGTTTGGATATAAACTGTGCCTCTGACTCAGTAAATTAGGATTATTTTTCTTACTAATGGAAGAATTAAATTTTGCTAGAAATCTTATAGAGCTTATCTCAAACCTCTACAAAGGAAGTCAGGCCTACATAAAAATAGCACTAATATTTCACAATATATACAAATATCTACAGGGGCCAAACAAGGCTGTCCATTATCCCCTCTATTACTTTAATAATGGAACCTTGGTTTAATCTAATAAGGATGGAAAATGATATTGAGGATTTTAACTTGAGTCCCAGTGTGACATCCATAATGCAGTTATTTGCTGATGATATTCTCATTATTCTGAAGGGAAACAATACTTCCATTTTGGTTATTTTTAGAGTTATAGAAAACTTTCAAAAGCAATCTGGCCTGATTTTTAACAATAATAAAACAAAAATACTACTATTTGTCCTAACAATTATAAACTAAATAAGAAGTTTATCAAATATTTAGCATAATCAGAGCAAGTAACATACCTGGGAATAATACTATCAAAAAGTATAAAAGAATGAATGCATCTTAATTATAATCAAAGTTTAGATATTATTAAAAATCATATTAGTAAATGGAACAAACTTTTTTACAATGGAAGACAAACTATCAGTTATTAAAATGAGAATACTTCCAACAATATTATATATTATACAAACATTATCTTTACCCCCTCCTAAATCAATAATAAAAATTTTAAATTCACTGATTTTTAAATTCTTATGGTTTCCAAATAAATCTAGGGTGGCATTAATTTACCATTTGAGAGATTGGTCTAATGGCGGAATAGGTTTACCAGACTGGGAATTGTACTCTATTTCATTTGTTATTAAATATATATCTCTATTAATAGATATGGATTATACAACTAAATGGAAAGCATTTTGGAAATATTGTCTTATGATGTATTTTCCACTACCAATACTCATAAACTATCTATAGTAAACAATCCATTATGTGGCTGTTACAAGACTTTTTTACTACACATACCACAAAAGCATATAAATCTATTTATTACTTCTTTTAAATAATTTTAGAAATTTTATTTATAAATTCCCAGCATACAAAGTTTGTTTATTTCTTCTTTTCCCTATTGCCTTCACATAGGGAAATATGTCTTACACTGATTTTACAATAATGTTACTATTTAAAGATAAGAATCTAATATATTGGTTTCAGATGATGGTAAATGATGAATTGAAATCTACAGATAATCTGACAGATGAGTTTGAATTAAATAAAAATCTATGGTTAGAAGTACAAGCATGCAGGCAGTTTCTGTTAAATAAATTTGATCTGATGTCTCCCATAATTAAAAAAAATTATACCCAAATAAAAAAAAAACTATTTGAATCTATCCACACAACATAAATTTCAAATTGGGTTCATACTAAGCTAACTGCCCTTGTGAGCCATTTTAAACCTAGCCAATTATCCCTTGTGAGAATCAAGCCCTGCACCTTGTGTTTGCAAGGCGAAAATCTTAACTATTAGGCCACCTTCCCATGACATTAAAGTCAAACTTTCACAAATATACAATATAATTAGAGAAGAATTAAATAATCATTCAGAAAGTTACTGAAATTATTTCTTCAAAATTAATAATAATCAACCCAATGATCAAGATAAGAAAATAATTCTAGAATCAGCAAAACCGACCACTTCCTCACTTAAATGGAGATTATTTGCATGGAAATTTAAACACAAATAATTTATAACTCCTCAAATAGTAGGTAAAGTAAACAAGAAAGATAATTTTTGCTGGAGATGTAAAATGGAGGAAAATGCAGATTGGTCTCACATGTTTTGAGTGCACAGCTCTAAAAAGTTATTGGGATAGTATTAATAACTTTCTTCAGACATTAGTTACTGATCATTTTACACTTTCTAAATTATAAGTTCTATTTAACATACCAATACTAATATGTGTTAAAAGAATTAATTATCCCTTGGTCTGGGCTATAATAGCAGTTGCTAGAAAAGTAATAACAAGAAATTGGAAATCTGATACTCCTCCCTTTTTCTCAGAATTTAATAAAATTATTACTGAAGTTTGTCACTTTCAACTAGTGACCATTAAAACAAGATCCATCAAGAAAATTGTTTCATAGAATATGTGGAACAAGTTAAAAATATTATTAGAAAAAAAAGACTGCTTACTAAAGGAATCATCTTTGCATACAAAGGCTTATAAAATGTTTAATTGTGGACGTCTATGAAATACTTTAGTTATGTTTGTTTAATCTTTCCTTTTTTTTGTAAAAAAGGTTGAATATGTGTAAACATACAATGAAATTGTTTGTTTATATTTGAAATTCAATAAAGTTATTTACAAAAAAATAAATGATTGCTTTACTGATATGATAGGCATATTACAATGCCTTTAATGAATACTGTTAAGCTGGCATTTGTAAATGGAAAATCATTACAGCAGCAATGGAAATGATGAGTGATCACTAAGAAAATGCTTTATTTTGGTGTCATTTAGTGATTGTGCATCCATGGTAGAAATGCAGTGATTTAGTGAAGCACTCACATGGCAAACATACTTTGTTGGCTCAACATACATGTGTCTTTAGTGGGATATTTCTGAGTGACACTGCTGCATGAAAAATTGCAGCATTATGATTATAAGAAAGTGGTAGGGGCTGGGGGAAGGATGAATCTATTAAAAACATCCTTGTCTTAATGTTGTGAATGTATTCATGTTGGTGCAAACATTACATCAGCACAATTTTACTTGACTGGACAGAGGAACCATATATTTATACAGTTATGAGGTTTGTGTCATCTAACTTTTCTTTTTTAAAGATGATGGCAGGCATGTTTTCATAGTAGTGTTGATAGACTGATGATTATATAATATTTTATATGACTATGGCATCATTGTTGTTCAGCAATGATGCAAAAGAAGGGATCAAGGCAAAGAAAAGATAACTTCAGCCATGAGGAAAATTGCATCCTCGTGGCAGCCCTTAAGACATATGACAAATGTATGTATGGGAAAAGGGGGCCCAAACTAGCCTGGAATCAAGTTGTAATAAACATTAATGCAGTCAGTGGAAGAAACCACACATAAATACATTGCAAGGAGAGGGCAAATTATATGATAGGATGTGCTAGAGCCAAGGTGAGGGCAAAATGCCATTGCCTGTACCACTACTGGGGCAGGATCTCCAACACTTATTTCTGTAACACTAGATGAGGAATACCTCTTCTCCATTCTTGAGGATTACTGTGACTCAGAAGATGATGGAACTGGAATAATCAGATGTGGTGTGGACATAGGCTACTACCAATGTCTGCAGCAGCAACACACACATCTGCTCAGGAAGGTTGGTTTAAAAGAAGTAACATATAATTATATAGATAATTGAATGCTGACATCTAATGATTACATGAAAGACACAGTATTTACTATTAACAGGTGAACCTTCTGCTCAGAATGACAATGAAGGCAGTGTGCATGGTAAGCATCCCACACACTTCCTTACTTAGCATACAGTAGTATATGTTACTTCTTTATTGGTAATGTTTTCAAATCATTTTTACAGGATCAGCAGCAGAAACAAAGAGCTACACTATATCAATAAATTTGGAGGATATCAGCAGCAGAATGACTGTTGGTGATGATAATTGTAGCATGGTTATATTTCATAAGGCAGCCTGAGAAAATTAGCTTGCAGTTCCCAAGTTTAATGCAGGATCGTACACCCAACAACATGTTAGCAACTGTATAGGAAGTGACGGTGCATCTGAAGGTCAAGCACATGCTGACATTATACTCACACTAGTATGGGATAAAAACTCATGCAGCACCACACCAGTATCATCAAACCCAGATAAACACTTTTGGGATGTTGGCAAGCATTCAGAGGTAACAATGTCCACAGTGACACCTTTACAAATGGGAGCCAGGTGCAGGAATTTGTCACAGCTACCCCAGAAAGCATGTAAAGCACTGGCTGCCCAGAAGTCCTCCAGGGTATATATAAGGATTTCCAACACTATGTGGAAGTGGCACAGAGTAGGGATAATGCCATGATCATAATGACATGTAGTACAGTGGCACAATAAGAGCTGGTGGCCACCTCCATTTGTACACTAGTTAGGACTTACAAGACTCATGTTGGAGTCAGTCTTGGAAGGGGAAGAGGAAGGGGTATTGTCAGGACATGTGGGTGCAGATCACATGAGATTGCAAGTGCTTCTCAAAAAAGTGCTGTATTTAGTAGGGAAGGGAAGCACAAAAATTTCATGCAGGTCACATCAGTGTTCATCTACACCTAGCAGAACTGCTCATTCATGGTCCCGGTCTCATAGTACTGATCAATGTCTGCAGGTTCATGTGTATCAGGTAGGTCATGACATCAGACCAACTCACCATACCAGCTCTGCTGACAGCCCCTCTTTAGAATCAATTGCACCATCACCTAGTCTATCATTAGGAAATGTGTATGGCACATTTGACCTTGACCTACTGTGATTCAGGTGTGACATTTTTGTTGCTTACAGTTTGACCTTCACTGACACATGAAAATATTTAACTTGAAGGGGTATAACTTATTAAATAATGTAAAAAAATAAAAAAAATGGGTGGGTGGGGAGATTTAGTACACTTTATAAATGTATGCATTTCAGTCCTGTAAGAGTACTCCTTAAAATGCCATGGGACAGTGGAAATAAAGCTGCATGTCATAACATAAGATTTTAATAATTAACACAATTAATGCTCTATACATTACTATTGTAGTTGTATGCACAAAAATGGCTAAATTATATCTTGGTTCAACACTGCTTTAAAGTGAGACCCGACCTTAATAACTGTTATAGGGGTGCTTAACAATTGTTAAACACCCCTTTAAGAGTTAAGTTCAGGTCTGCACTAAAGTAGGCAGCTCTGACCAGAAAACAGCAGCGCAGTAGAAGCAGGACATGAGATGGCTTCATTTCACCTCCCATTTTTGCATGCTGTCTGCTAAGTACACAAAGCATTTTGAATAAAACTGCTTCCCTTTGACTGGGAATATGTACGGATGTCAAACCCATTGCTTTGCCAGCTTTCAAATCCAGAACAACACATTTTTTTTTTTTTTTTATCTTAGTTTTGATAAATTTATAATACATCTTGAAAATAAAGCTCCATGCAGTACAAAGAATTATCAGCAGATCAGTGGATCCCAATCCTGCATTATTTGTTCTCAACATGGATGCCAAGATTCACCTCTCAAGCTAATTGCTTGTCATCCATGTCCTGAACACATAAGCAGTTACAATCACTGAGCTGCTCATAATCCTGTATGTTACACATAGCAGTTACCTTCCACTTAAAAGTAGCAATATCCAAGTATTCGGGGAAGCAATGACAAGAAAATTAAAAGTTTGAAATGATATTCTGTCGTGTAAGCAAATACTGCTGCCACTTCACCATCATCATCACTGCACAAATGATGATGCTTTTGTCTCTGAGGCCACAAATTATTGTGTATGATAAAAAGAAATGATCTGGTGTGTGGTATCTTAACAGACAACATAGTTCAATCTGAAGAAACAGTGCATAACATTAAAAACAATATGATAAGCTTTCATTTAATTGCAAGGTATGAACTCGTGCTAAATACTGAAGCAACACTTCTTACTAATTGTACCACTTCAAGACATTCAGTATGTGCATATTTAAGTACACCACCTCACTAGAATGTATTGTGCAAAGCATTTACAAATGTGATTATTCCTTATGACATCACTGAACAGGAGTCATTGAGCACTCAGACATAACTTTTACAAACAATATGAAAACCTATCCTAAAATAAAAAAATATATATTATTTGATGATGAAAAGGAGTGTTAGATGATATGACAGTAGACCATGCAACATGCAGCATAGCCCATAGATATCACAGCATATGTCAATTACACTCTGCATTTTGGAAACACTAACCTGGATGTCGTGATCCACAGTACTGAACTACATGCCATCTCTATACCTGCACAGCTGTATGACGTGCATGAGCTTGCAGCATAGGGCCCCTTACTACTGCTTCCAGCTGGTCCATCATTTGTCATAATAGGACTGGAACTGGGAGCCACAGTGACAGCATGGGTCTTTTCACCACCAGACTGCTGTGTGGTCATGTTGTAAAGAATGTAATGTACTGTAAATATACTGCATGCAGCAGCTGGGTCACACTGAAGGATAACTCCAGATTCATCCAGGTACCTAAAGTGACTCTTCAAGAGGCCAAAACCTCTCTCAATAACAATAGGATTTTGAGACAGAGCTGTGTTGTAAGTCTCCTCTGCAGATCCACTTGGCTTTCTCACTGGTGTCATGAACCATGACTCAAGTGGCTATCCAGCATCACCTGAAGAAAAAGAAAGACAGAAAAGGGAAGAGGCTAAACAAAGAAAGAGTAGTTTAGTATTCAGCAATACATTTTACCACTAATAACTTCTTAAATAAAATTAAAAAAAAATTACACAAAAATATTTTACCAACAAGATGACTACTGGGTATCCTACCATGCAGGAAGGAGTGGTAAAGTGAGCAAATATGCAAGATATGGGAATTGTGTCTGCTAGTAGGATGCTGGGCAGAGATGTTGGTGATGCAGCCTCATACAACACACACTACCTTCAGACGACGGAATGGTAGCCCTTCCTATTGCAGTATTGCTCCCACCATGGAACAGATGGGGCCAACATGCAATTTACAACATGGGTGTAATTTGTTGCACCAAGTACCTCAGGGAACAGTGCCACCCAATAAAAGGCTTGCATAGTCCTGACTCAGTCCTGAGGAGAAACTAAGAAATGGAAGTACTGATCCACACATGCCAAAAGTACATCCAGGAATTGCTGAAGTATCCTCAAGACAGAAGCCTGTGAGATACCCAGTGTGTCCCAGTCTGTCTGTAAAAGGTCCCTATGGCATGTATAGTGAGAACTACCTACAAATACCTTTGAATCCACAGAGATAGAGGGACAGGAAGACAACACATCTCTGCAGTATCCCTTTGGTGGCTATATATACTCACTAAGACCCTTATGATATCCCTGTCCACTCTAAATGTATCAAGTATCTCCTGACTGTCAAAATTATAGTGAATGATATCTGCCTATATTTCCACTTTCTTAGCTGGTGAGCTCAGCTGGGAGCAGTTTTAGCTTGGCCAAGACAAGAAGCTCACACCAGGAAATAGCAAGGGTAGCAGCAAGTGACAGCATTATGATTGATTATAAAAAAGATAGAATAGGCCTGACTCCACCTTTTATAATGAATCTGCAAATGGCACAGAAAAACATGAAACTTTGACTATAAATCGCAAGTAGGAGTGAGAAGGCTACATCGTCACATATCATTTTACATCAGTTCTCATTTGAATCTTATTATGACTTCATTTGTTTATGCTGATGTACTGCCATTACACATTAGCATAAGTGGCCTCTATGAATTGCGACTTTGCTGTGCTCTTTCACCAACAGCACAGATAGCCTTTACGCGTTCACATAACAACTAAGAATACCACTAAGATTAAGTGTTTACTGGAGACTCTCTTTTCCCTTATTCACTTTCTTTTTGGTTTAGCTAGTAATAGTTATTATCATTTTAGTGTCCGCTGCACTATAGAAGCACTCAATAGTCATGCATTGGAAGGTCTTCTTAATTATAAATTTCTGGTTCAATGTTCAACATGCAAGGTTTTATTAAAGAATGTGATGATGTTTACATTTCTAAAAGTCACAATAGTACAAAACTGGCATCTTAGAAAGTAAGAAATCTCATTTACAGAAGAAAGTAAGAAATCTCATTTACACAGTAATTATAACTGTAATTATGTCACATAGTTTCAAACTATAACGTATTTCAGACTGCTGTACCATTCTTGACCAATGATGTTGAAGTATAACTCAGTAGTGATGTCAGTGCTGATGTTATTACCCACAATTCACTTAAGTCTTCTCTTGTACCTCTCGGATCTTAAATTATTCTAGTGCAGTGGTCACTGTTCATTAAGAAGTTAATTTATGTGTAACTACTTTATAGTCTTGGATAGAGAAAACTCCAGTATTGTCACAAGCTTCTGTTGATACCTGTAAGTTGGTTTCTAACCCTATACCTTTACAATCTGTCACAGATGTAACTATACCTCTTAAAGTACTGCAAGACAAATCTAGAAAGAAACAGGGACAGGATTCAAATAAAAATAAAAGAAAGGAAACTAGCAGAAGTAAAGATTTAGCCCCTATACCTACATACCATCTTATAATAAAGTAGCCACATCATCCATATACTACCCAAGTAATACAAAGTAATACTAGTCAGATTGTTTCTAAAAAAGAAAGTCAGTTAATAGAACTAGAAAGTTAAAAAAAAACTGGTAAAGAGCATCCGGATCTTATTGACCAATGATGTTGAAGTATAACTCAGTAGTGATGTCAGTGCTGATGTTATTACCCATAATTCACTTAAGTCTTCTCTTGTACCTCCCAGATCTTAAATTATTCTAGTGCAGTGGTCACTGTTCATTAAGAAGTTAATTTATGTGTAACTACTAAAACTCCTTCTGTATTATATCCCAAAATCATCATTGTTAATAAAGTGGGAAAATAATGATGACAAAACACTTCATTTTTAGCCAGTGACAAATCATTAAGGGAATATGACACTAATAGTATGGCTTCCTATTGTTAAGATTACAGACTCTGAGGTAACAGATAAGAACTTAATTAACAGGAGAAAAAATTCACTAGTCGTGACTCTCGTGTTAAGAAAGTTAAAACAATGTCATTAGGGAAAGTTTTAACCTGCTCCAAAAATGTTAAATTCTTTAACAATAGAACAACAGATTAAAAATTGTCCTCCAATATCTGATAATCACACTTAAGTAAAGAACTTTGAGGAAACTTAAGACTTAATTTCAGTGAATCATGAAGGCCCTAAAGGGGCCAGAGAAACTGAAAAAAATTTAAGAAATGCTCCTAATTAGAAATGCTCAGTCCCAAATGCATTATCTAACTTCTGGCTAAAAGTATTAACATCTTTGCGCAAAGATTTACTCCTAGTAAGAATTACTTATGTGCGCATTCCAAACAGACATCAACCTGGTTAACAAAAAGAAAAACAATACTTCTCCTTAAGAGTGAACCTGCAAACTATCCTAAAAACAATAGACCAATAACTTGCCAATAACTTGCCTTCCGACAATGTATAAACTATATTCTGGAACTAATGCCTACAGAGTTTATAATCATATAGAAGAAAACTCAATCTTGGCAATAGAACAAAAGCATAAAAAAAGAAAGTCATATGGAACAAAGGATCATTTGTTGTTAAATAAAGTCATAATGGAGAATTTTAAAAAAGGGTAAGAAAATAAGTATCTCATGGTCAAATTGCAAAAAAGTATTTGACAGCATCCCACTTTCATGGATAAAGAATGGTGCTTGCAGATGTATATGATATACCCTACATAAACAGTGGCAAACCACTTTGCAGCTAAGCCATAATAAAGGGCAAATTATTATCATGGGGATAACATTTCAAAGGGGGATATTCCAGGCTAACTATTTGTAACAGCTGTTTTTTTGTCTTGCCCTTAACCCAGTAAGCTGCCTACTTAACAGATTAGGTCATGATTACAAATTGGCTCACAAGCCTCACAGAAAACAACAAAATGTAAAGGCTTTTCATCTTCTTTTTGTGGATGACTTAAAACTGTATAGTTTATCAGATGAGGAGCTGAAATCACAACTGAAAGTGGTCAAAACTTTCTCAAATTATATAAGAATGTCATATGGTCTTGATAAATGTGCAAAGGCAACATTCAAAATAGGAAAGCTGCAGCACCAAGAAAAGATCAGTCTGGGGCAGGAATCTACTATAAAGGAAAATGAACAGGAAGGAGAGTGTAAATATTTGGGAAATGATGAAGGATTGACAAATGCTAACAAAACTCAGTAAGGAATATTTTAGAAGACTAAAATTACTGATAAACCGATTCCTATTCTAACATACAGTTTTGGGTTAATGATTGGCTTCAAAAGATATTGGATCAATTGGACAAGAAAACAAGAAAAATGTTTCACACTTATGAAATGATATATAAAAATCAGTGTATAACAAAGATTATATATTCGTTGTTCTGAAGGATTTATAGGCCCCCTCAAAATTGATTACATGCACAGATCTGCAATCACAGACCTGCATACATATCCGCTGATTTCACCAGATCCAAACATAGTGAAAGTTTTAACTAATTCTCTCCAATGGAGCTCAGTAAGTTTGCACTGTAACTTCCAATGGGTGGGGCCTAAGCCTTTTGACAGAATCAAATTAGGTCCTCACATTTCAAACAAATGTTCATATCTCTGGAACCATAAAGGTTATGAAAGAAGTATAAATGTCAGCCCCATCAGCACTAATTATTTTATAATGGTAGTATTCTTTAGGTTCTAGGTCTAAACTGAATTTTATAAGTCACAGTAAACACAGTAACTATTATGTTTGTAATATCTTGCAAACGAGTTATTGTATCTTAGTAACCATGCAAGTTACACACATATTGGCAGCAGCATTTTGTTCATTTAGCTGAGAGCTTTCATAAGAGGCTTAGGACCTCTATGTTTCCTTGTTGTTGAGACATTTAGAAAAATGTGAAAATTATAGCTATGTATTTTTTAATATCATAAAAAACAATAGGTAATATCTCTTAACCTGCACTAGACAGAGGTCAAATATTGATGCAGTTGAGATTGTCATTGTGTAAGCTTTAAGATGAAATATTTTAAAACTTTGTACATAGTATGGTTTTGCAATTATTGATGCAAATATGAACAAGCAATATTTGACACCTAGAGGTGTCAGGAGGAGTTAACTGCAGGTGCACTTGGAGGCGTCACTCAGATGTAATGAGTTAAAACATGAGGTGAACAAGTCTAAGATGACTTCCCTGCTTAATTTAGCAGAAGTATATCGGTGTCAAGGAGGATCAGATGAGAAGGCTAGAAATGTAGAAAAGGCATAAATATAGTTGCAAGCACAGAAAACTCCTGGAACAATCTCATGTCGATCAGGACCTGATGCAGGAATGGTTAAGGAGAGGAGAATTTAAACCAAAAGATGAATATTGTCAGCTCAGGACAGTAGACTTTGTACAAGCTGATTTACAAAGTCCGTTGAACATGTTGGAGAAACATACAAATGTAGGTTCTGTAAAACAGAAATGGAAACAGTAGCACATTTTTTGCTGGGTATGATACACTAATGGCAGAAGGACTATATACTGAAAAGCATAATAATGTGGCAAGACTGGAATGTGCAGACATTCCAATACTAAAGTAGCTGAGAAGTATTGAAAATATGATCAACAAAGCATTATAGAGAATGATGAAGTTTATATCACATGGGATCACCCATTGCCGAACAGCTCAAAAAATAGATACGAGAAAACCAGATATAGTACTCCTTGAAAAGAAGACAAAAGTAACATTGATCATCAGAATTGCTACACCCAATGATTACAATGTCTTACATACAGAAAAATATAAATTCATAAAATACCAGGTTTTGCAGGCAGAAATGAGAACAATTTGGAAGAAGGCTACCCATACAGTTCCAACAGTAATAGGAACAATGGCTCTCATAAAAAAGAATTTGTTGTCATATTTAGATATACTACTGATACATGTCACTCCATATGAATTACAAGAGTCAGTTCAGGGCACATTGTGGATGTTGCAAAGAGCACTTTTGGCTAACATCAGAGACTGAAACAATACTAATTTCATGAACTTTAGACATACTTTGATTTAGGAATGGGGTCCATTCCCATCATTGTGTTAGAAACCCAAAAGACTTGGAGAAATTAAACTGAGAGTGATAATATTCTCATACTATCTGATTCTATGTTTAAGCCCATCAGACGAATGCTTAGTGACTTAGTGTCATAGTATCTTCATTGCCAGGACTCAGATTAACTGATGTCACAGTGTTATTACAAAAGGTTTTTGAAAATGGATCTAGTTACACTCCCATTGTCCTTCATTGTGGTAATAATGATTTAAGACTAAATTTTATTCATCACATGAAGAACTTAGTACTAGAAATGTTGGAAACTTTGGAAGTACACAAAGTGCATATCACATTTAGCAAAGTCTTACAATCTTTTAAATGAAACAACTACTGCCATACTAAAGCAATACAAATTAACACTTGGTTAAAGCAAATCTGGAATTCTTAGAGAGTTAAACTAATGATGTTCTGTAAATAAGTCATATCAGATTAAAGATTATGCTCCAAGGATCTTTTACAGCTTAGCTTTTTGGAGCTAAATGTTTAAGACATAAGGTAAAAACTTCCATTACGTATTTTTTAAGCCCATCATCAAAACAAACATTGCAATATGTCATCATCATCATCAGCCCCCTTTTTCCCATTTTCTACATAGGGGTGGGGTGTTGTTTTAACTGTCACCGTCTCTCTCAATTCAATGCCACATTCCTGCCTTCTTCAACACTCATGCCTGACTGTCACAGATCTTTTCTCAAATAATCCATCCACCTCTTTGCTGGATGCCCTAGTTTCCTCTTGCCTTCTTCCTGTGTATAACAAATCATCACCAGATTGTCTTCTGCATTTCTGCACATGTGCCCAAACCACCATAATCTGTTCTCTTTGACCTTTTCTGCAATTGGAGGCACTTTGGCTTCTGCTCTTATGTACTCATTCCTTTGTCTGTCCCAAAGTGTGCATCCTACCTCCCAACTCAGGCACTTCAATTCCATCACCTCTAGCTTTCTCAGTTGCTCTGCCTTTACTGCCCAGTTTCTGTACTGTACAGTAGTGCTGGTCACACCACTGCTTTGTGCACCTTATTTTCCAGTTTCTTTGGCACTCTTCTGTCATAAACTACACCTGACCATCTGAGCCAGTTGACAGCAGCCCCTCTGATTCATGCTTTGACTTATTCATTCAGACGTCCCTTCTCCTCAACAACCCCTCCCAGGTACTTAAAGCTGTTAACCTGTTCCACTGTGTTCCCTTCTATCTCAATTCTCAGCTTCTACCCCCATTCGCTGCCATTATCACTGTCTTATCTGTATTCAGTTTCATCCCATGTGACTTCAGTTTTGCATTCCATTCCCCTATCCTTTGCTGAAGTTCTTGCTCAGAGTCTACCTGTAATGCCACATCCTCTGCATACAGCAACTTTGTTGATCTGTTGTCTCTGAACTGTTTTCTAATACAATCCATCACAAGTATGAACAGGAGTGGGTTCAAAGCTGAACCCTGATGCACACCCACTCCAACTGGGAACCCCTTTGCGAGACCAAGCACTGTTTATACTAGAGACATTGGGTCCTTGTACATAGCCTGCACTAGTTCTACCAATGTTTCTGGGACTTTGAGCCACTGTAGGACTGTCCAAGTCAGCTTTCTTGGGATCTTGACATATGCTTTCTCCAAGTCTAGGAATTCCCACTCAGATGCTTTCCTCATCTGTAGCTTCTTCTCAACTATCTGTCTCACTACAAATACTGGGTCAGTTGTGCTGCATCCAGATCTGACTCTGGACTGTTTATCTCCCATCTTACGTTTTACTACTCTGAGTATCCATTTATCAATCACCCTCTCCAAAACTTTCATGCAATGTTACAGAAGTTGGACACCTCTGTACTGCTCACAGGTGTGAATCTCCCCATTGTTCTTGTAATCTGGCACAGGTTTGCTTATTCTCCAGTCATCTGGGGTATGCCTTTCTCTCCACACTGCTATGAGTACCCTCAGGAGTTATTTCTCCCCTATCTCACCCAGCAACTTTATTACATCTGCTGTAACCTCATCTGAGCTTGCTACTTTTCCTGACTTAATTTTCTTTAGTGCTCTTATTACTTCCTTTATGGTGGGCTACTCCTCTTCTCCCACCATAGGCTGTGTCTGGGGTAGTACAACTTCTGTGGGTTTTTTATCATTCAGAAGTTGCTGGAAGTACTTCTTCCATCTGCCTTTGATGTCCTGTGGACTGGTGAGCAGGTTGTTGCTAGCATCCCACAACAAATTGCTTTGCTGCACAGACCTTCCATCTTTGGGAAGGAGAGGATGTCCAGCCTCCTCTGCACCATGACTATCTTCTATCTTCTTTATCTTTCTGTTTTTGCCTTGCAACCTGATATAGTTTTTTTGTGCCACCTACTACTAAGTCACTTTCCAGAAGCTGGATGAGTGGATTTGATGTCTTGTTCTTTGCTATTGCAACTCCTTTCTTAGCCAATCAGTATTCCTCCCTAGTCTGGTCTGTCTTTTCTATGTCACACTTTCTCATGCACTCCTTTCTTTTGATGACTTCCTGGACTTCTGCATTCCTTACCAGCTTTCCTTATGTACCTTATTTACATATCTTTCCCAGGTTTCTGTGCACCTTACTTTTCAGCTCTGCAATCTTCACACATGCTGTTTTGAAGTGCTGCCATTCTTCTTCAACTACACCTATTTCCTCATATTCTCGGGGTGCTGGAGCCCTGAGTAATTACTTGAACTGTTGTGCTTTCCCTCCAGTCAACTTCCAGTCTTCAGCCTGGTCTCTGATGACCATCTGCTTGTGGCCAATTTTGGCAACCACTGGTTTATGCTGTGGACCAATTGTTGCACTGGGGATGACTTTGCAGTCACTGGCCAACGGTCTCTCCTTCTTTATTCCTGTTACATTCATATGGACCCAGGCAATCATCATATCCAGTTCTGTCTCTCCTGATATGTGCATTCAAGTCACCCATTATCAACACCAAATTCATGTTGTCTTGATTTTCTAGTAGGTCTATTGACATCCCTCACTGCCTTCTGAAGCCTGTCTCTCACCACAGTTCCCACACCATTTCAAGCCTGTCCTCCTCTTGAGTAGTAGACTTTGGATCCCACGACAAATTGCTTTGCTGCACAGACCTTCCATCTTTTGGAAGGAGAGGATGTCCAGCCTCCTCTGCACCATGTCATCCATTTCCAAGCTCTGTCCTGACAGTGAACCTGCACTGACTGTAGCAATTCTTAGTTCATATTTGGCAGGTTGATTGGTTTTATGTCCAGCTTTCACTCAAGCCAGGCTGGGCAACTGGACAGCAGTAGGCTAGCAGCTTATTGACCCAGGATTCCTAGACATTATAGCAGGCACACACTGGCCAACAGGGGCACATATACCCCTCTGTTTGAGATGGAAACACTGAGTATGTTTTTCAGAGGTGGAGGAACCCCACAGAGACAGGGGGAAAACGTGCAAACTCCAAATACACATTGGTAATAAGACAGGATTGAACCTTGTGCATAGGAGGTAAAGACTTTAACTATTATGCCAACTGGTCTCTTCATGCAATATGTAACCACAGGCAACTTAATTCTTCTCTGAGTTTCTATCTCTGCAATGTTCATAGTATGACTAATAAAATCAATGAATTACTTGGAGTAATTTGTAGTGAGGATTTATCAGTTATTGCTATCACTGAAGTCTGGGATTCTTCTACCCTGGTATTCCCAGGGATCATAAAATATGAATGTTTGCAGAACAATAAGAATGGGGGTATGTTAATACTAATTAAAGATTCTATCGTTAAATGTACATGATTAATTATCAATCTAGCTTTATTATTGATTCAGATCAAATAACTACACTATTCAATTATCATTTTGTTAATAAACCATATACTTATATACTTCTTATTGGGACAGACTTACCTTGCCTTTCCTTGACTCAGTTCATAATGCAACTTGCCCTCCTGTTTCAAAGAAACTTATGTATAATGCCTTTAAAGGGACCTGTGAGACCTCAGTGGGGCCTGATAACATTCTGCATGTTTTAATTGGTAGTATGTCATCTGAGCTGGTCAGTGTGTTGGATATTATATTTAATGGTTTATTGAGGAAAGGTCCTATTCCTTATATGTGTTAAAGATCTATTGGTATGTTGGTTTTGAAACTGATGTTAATAACTACAGAGCAATTGGTCTTACCTTACTACTATGCAAATGCTTTGAGAAGCATATGACTAAAGATTTGACTGACCTATACTGACCCAGCCTTAGGTTGTAGTGATCCTACCTTAAGTAATACTGACCCTACATTAGGTAGCACTGACCCTACCTTAAGTAGTAGTACTACCCCTACTTTAGGTAATACTGACCCTACCTTAGGTAATACTAACCCTACCTTAACTAGGACTCCACTTGACCTTTGGCAACATGGCATTACTGAAGGTGAGCCAACTGTAATGAATGTGATAGAGTTTTATGGTCAGGTTAGTGTTGTCATGGATCCTTGCCTAACTGTTGGAGTACCTTCTTGGATCTTACCAAACCATTTGACACATTATCTCATTCTTCTATTTTAAAAGTAATTTTTTAAAAGAAATGTTTAAGTATAGATTTATTACATTCCTCATTAAACTGTCACTGGCATGGCTCATTAGTTGCTCACAATGTATTTCTATCAAGAGGTTTTATTCTGACTATTTAACCTTACTTCAGGGTGTGCGTCAGGGATTGGTGTTGAGCCCACTTCCACTTTTTTTCTACGATCCAATTAAATCAAACCATATTGGTTGAATAAATATCTAATGATTGCAAGCTAAGTTTTTAGTACAATCCAGTTACAATTTAAATAGCATAAACAAAGTGATAACTGACTTCAGTAAATAGGCTAATGAATATGGTCTTTTTTTGTTTCTGACAAATGCAATATTTTTTTCTTTGAACAAGTTCATCCTTTACAGTCAACACAAAGACACTGGAACACAGACATGAAGACCTTTTATTGGGCCCACATAGGTTTTGCTATTGCTCAAGCTTTTGAGCTGATATCAGCCCTTCATCAGAGTTATTAAGTTATTGATGTTAGATACAGTGTTTAAATATCCATTTGTGCCTAGAAAGGCAAGTACATCATTTATTTCCACTTCGCTAAAAAGATAACTTGAGAAATGCTAGTGTGGAAAAAAATGTGCCTCTCAGGCTGCACATCAGAGACAGACACTGCATGCGTGTGTGTGTGTGTGTGTGTGTGTGTGTGTGTGTGTGTGTGTGTGTGTGTGTGTGTGTGTGTGTGTGTGTGTGTGTGTGTGTGTGTGTGTGTGTGTGTGTGTTTGTGTGTGTGTGAGATCCAGGGATCTAAACCTCACCTGCAACATAAATAGGACATGCTGCAGAGACAGGTATGTGCTTCAGAGGTTGTTCTTACCCTGGAACAGCTTGGGTCAGTGGATGGAGAACTGGAAATGTACCAGAGAGAGAGAGACAGAGACAGAGACAGAGGAAACTTGTAAATGCTTGACCACTCATGACCAAGTTTATATACTCCCCACATAAGTTAGGGGACCAATATCTTTGTAATATTTCTGGGAAACACAGCTAGGCTTAAAATGGCCCTTTAGGCTCATTAGCCCAGTACTCTGCTATAGTCCAATGATCCTATGAAAAGGGAAAAAAAAGGTCATGAGCATCATCAAAACTCAATTGTCTGTTCTATAAACCCTAAAGGGGAAGGCATCAGGCATCACTTTGGAAGGGAAAAAAGCAAAGAAATAAATAATAACTATGAATAAACAATTAGAGTAGAGTGACAGGCAAAAAAGCAAATGACTTTAACTTCATGTACACAAACAAAAGGGGTATGTTGCTTACAAATGGGTCAGAAACATAAGGATTCGTATTGGTGCATGAACACACTAGTTAAAAAGCATCCTTGGTTGTGTGAAAATATGGCTCTCTATTGAAATATCAGCACTCAAAATGCCCAGTACCAACACACACCGAATAAAAGAATGAAAATCCATAAGAACAGCAAATCTCAAACATCTGTCTTTTCCTTCAAATGTCTTTTTTGCAGGGAGTCAAGCCCCCTGCACCCCCTGATTTAAGGGGAAAGCCCACACACACCCCACATTTGCATACGTAAACTCCAAGTTCACCATACCTTGGCGAAAAGGGAATGTTCCAGAAATGGCCATTTTAGACTTGGGGTATTTAGTCCATTTTTTCAGCTATTCAGTCTCCCATGTTTGGGAACTCACTCTAGTGGGTCCTGGCATTTCAAATGGTTATCAAAATTCTTTTCATAAATGTGAATTTCGTCTTTGGTTAAGCAGACAGAGCTAACAATTTACTACTCTGGCTCTGTATTTTGAGAATTCCAACCAGTATTTCTTATCCTCTGCCAGTCTAGCATTGACAGACAACCCAATAAAACTGCAGTAGTGAAACTGCATGAGCTGAGTGGTCTCAAGAGGCACCACTGATGTTTTATACTTCAGGCTAAACTTGTTTGCCCCTTTCTCCCATTGAATGTGCTGGGCATGTAATGGCGTCATGAATAAATTCCCCCACACTCACGCTGATGCCTTCCTGAGTCTGAATATGGCAGTTAAGGCAGAGGGTTAAAGCTGTGAACTGTTAACAAACTGCTTCAAGTATTCCAGAGTTTGAATTTTTCAGTCTCCATTTGCCTACAGTGAGGCTCTCAACAACTCACTTAGCCAGACAGGGCTCCTGGGTTACATCTGAAAAATATCCTTGTGGATTATTGCTCTACCCAGGTTAACAAATGCAAATAAATAAATACATAACTGCCCACCTCTCAGTACAGCCCTGGCTTCACCAAAGTTAAGGTCCTACATCCTGTACAATCACATGTCATCCCTCTGGAAGAAGCATGCATCCACCTTGTCATTCATTTGCCCTCCCAAAGCAGCTCCAGAAGGTGCCCAAGCTGCTAACTGATCTCTGATCATTTGGGCTGTTGTCAGGGCTTTATCACTCAATGTCAATTGAGATGGCTAGAACAAGTAAGATTCTAGAACAGAGAGTTATTGTTTTGGTAATAAACTGAAAACAAATATTTCAAGCTGATTAACAATTTCAGTAAAAAGTATCTACTTTAAGCCCTGTGGCAATGAATTAAACATTAATGTTATGTTTATTTAATTTCCTTTCAATTTTAGTACTTCAAACTTGCAATGGGAGAGTTAGTTAAATCTTAATTACTATTCTGCTGACTTAATGATTTTGTACTGGTGGATTTTTACCATTCTGCTGGAACTATTCATAAAAGTGTGTGCACCATGGAGCAGGGCTCATACACAGAGTACATATACACTGAAGCCCTTAGCATATCATAAAGGTTAGTACACAATGAGGCAATACCTTGTACCTGGCCTTGCCTCATTTTGTAAACATAGTACATATGTAAAAGGCTGTCCTGCCTGATCATACATTATTAACAATCACAGCACCATCAGAGTATTGGCCGTCCCAATGGGGTAACCTATGAAACTAACACCATGTCCAATTACAAGGTGTTGCTTTTGTCAGTGAAGTGATTCACCCCTTGGCTGCTGATATGTTTCTTGGAATACAGAGCTGAGCAATATATTAGCACTGGCAAATAAAAAAATCAACAGAACACCTGTCATGCACAGTATAAAAATCCCTGCAACCAGTGGAGTTCCCTATGGGACAGACTAACCTCATACCACAAACAAACTTGTCTATCCCCAGCTCAGTGACAGCTCGTACAGTGCCAGATGCCCCCTTTGCCATATTATGGCAATGACCCAAGTTCTACTATCATACATAATCATTTTAGTATCTTTATACATCACAGTCAGGTATTATGGCAGAACATAGTGTAGCAGGGGATAGCTTTGCATATGGTTATTATCTACTTTGCTGACCTGGGATGCAGCACAGTACAGCAGCTGTTGGGCTGTGGATATGAGGACGAATGAATTAGGCAGTGAAGCAGATTGTGCATCACTGTATATAATGTATACCCGTTGGTCAGTTCATAAAGAATTAAGGGCAGCTGTACATCACAATTATGGAGTTTGATCCATATCTATGAATACCAGGACCTGCTATTTATTGTTTTATATGTAGATATTTAGGATTAACGATTTGAATACGTAAAAAACTAAATGTAAAACATGTATATATGTATATACATGTGTGTGTGTGTGTGTATGTGTGTGTGTGTGTGTGTGTGTGTGTGTGTGTGTGTGTGTGTGTGTGTGTGTGTGTTTTTCCTCTTATGCTGACACAATTTGTTTGCACATGTGCGCAACAAGTGAAATTAAAAATGTCTTTTTGCATGTCATACTCTGAGAATGATGCTGATCATTTTCTTACGTGTTTTGAAGCAGCGCTCAGTGTTTCTTTCCTTTTTTCTCTCTCTCTCTCTTTCTTTTTTCCTCATAGGTAAGTGCAGCTGTGACTAGAAGGCCGAAATATGAAAGTCTGATTGAAGTGATTCATGTCACAATGCCTTTCCCACCATGTAGAGCCTGATTAGTCATTTGCACTTGAATCAATATTATTCTGGAAAAAGGCAGGCTACTTGAACTTTTGTGTGAGGGTTTGAATCTCCTTGTGCATCATAATTATCAGTACTTGAGGCTGACGGAAAAAATGGCCTTATTCAGAAGAAAAGCTTCAATATATGACTGGATGTTCGTATTCTTAGTACAGTGAAATCTGCTTCAGATCTTCCCACAGGCTTCAAAATGGACTGATTTAGAAAAATACTGATTCTATTCATAGCAAACCTTATTAATGGCTACGTATTTTCCGTTTTAGCTTCTCACTTCATAATTGACTATACTGTGCAAAAGTCCTTTTTTCAGAATCCTTATACTCAGAAGGATGATGTATAAGCATCACAATTTATTTTTAGTCATTTTCATTCACGTGCTTAGAGAGTAGAATGCTGAATTACAATTTACTAACACTTGCAAGTTAGTAAAGTAATGGGGTAAAGACATTTTAGAAATGCTTAGCGCTTTAAGAGAGTAACATTATGACAGTATATTTAAAGAATTGACAACAAACAGGGATTTTTTTTTAAAAAGGCAACAAGTTATCAGCTCCCCTACCTTCTGACATACCTGTGACCATCAGGGATATAGTATCATACTTCCATTCCTGGCCTGCTTTGTAACTGAAGAATGGAGGAGAGACATCCTTCAATCATCACACTCTCACACCTTGTTCATCAATTAAACTCCTTCTGCCCTATTCACTGAAGCATAGAAACTACTAGCTTATTTTCTGGTTCAACAGACCTATACTTTCATCACCCAGACAATATTTTGCTACTTACAATATGCAAGGACAGCAAAGGAATACACACACGATAATGTGGGTCTACTATATAGCATAACACTGTGAACTAGTTGGGATGAATAGCTTGCCTCCATCTACCACTAGTAGTCATTCAAATTACACCCAGTCATTTACCCCAGGAAAGCTGAACAGGGTAATCACTACTAGATTGCTTTTTCCTTAGCAATCCCTTCAGCTATGCTCATCTCTGTAGCTATGACTCAATGTCATTGGAAGCATAGACAGAAATGTTGTAGCTACATCAACAAGCTGTCACCCATTTAAGAATAACCTAAATTAAAACTCATGGATGAAATCACAAATTAGTTATATTGTCACACTACAATTTGTGAACATAAGGAATTTAACAAAACATAGAAGGTGACAGCAAGAGGAATAGAAGAATTACCATATGATTGCAGTAAACATAAAACATTCTAAGAGTCTGGGAATTAATTATTCTCTCTAGTAATTTTATTTTAGGGAATGAATACTAGATGCTGAAACTGTTTAGAAGTCACATTTAACTTTTTGAAGTAGCTCCATATCATAAGGGGATAAAGCTCTGACTATGGCCCAGCTGAAGCAGCACAGGAGTGCAGTGGATACCATTGTTACCGCACAGCCAAAGATTCCCTGGTTTAATTCCCAGCTGGAGTGTCTGCTGCTCTGTGTAGAGCTACTGGGTTCACATGAACTTTCTCTGGGTGCTCTGGTTTCCTCCCATATTCCAAAGACATGTGGTAGGTGGACAGGCAACTTATAGAATGTCCATAGAAGTACATGATCTGGGGCCTGGCAATCTATTTCTGCTCCCCCAACCTGGTAAACTCCATGGGTGGTGGTGGTGGCTGTTCACAGAGACACTTTACGAATTAGCTGTGACTTGTAAGTGAGGATGGTTGGCCCAGTTGACCAAGATGCTTTTAGTAGTCCAGGAATTGGAGAAGACAGCAAGGGAGGTGTTGACGTGAGTAACCATTGCTAGTTTGCTCACCTCAGGAGGAAGGATTAATCTGTATCTTGTTTCAGGAATGAGAGCTGTGGGTCAGATCACAAGCATACATTCTGTTTGAGAAGGTAGGATTTGGGCATGTGAGCCTGCCGGGCGGGGGAGTGTGAAGAACATCACTCTATAGCTAGGCATGATGGGAAGGGTAGAAGTCAGCACCCCACATAGTAGTCTAACAAAGCAATTATTATACTATGTTTGCCCGCCAATAGTGGAATAGATTAGGAGCAGAAAAAATTACTTCCCCGATTCCCTGCAGGATGATAGTTCATAATCCCAACTCTTTCCCTGTGCCTGGTCTTCCTGGATTTCAAAAAGTGGGAGCAATTAATGGGTTAGTGTGGGATAGGGCCTCAATCATCTTGAAAAGATTTGGAAATTAAATAAAAATCACAAAAAAAAACTCTGAATAAAATTATCTATGTCAAGAATTAAAATTTAGAATAAACACTGGGTATAAGCATCCCTAATAAGGAGCATTCTATAAAATGTATAACAATTTTATTCAAATTATTCTGTAACATCATCAAGACAGATACTAAGTATTCACATGTCAAAGCCCATTATGATGCATTTGTTCATTTTTGATACCTGCATTATCTGATGCAGGGTAGCGTGTAAAATAGCAGCTAGCCTTGACAGCAAAGGACCTAAAGCAGAGAACCAGTCCTGGCTGAGACAACAGTCTATAGCAGGAAACACACATACTCGTGCACACACACACACACACACACACACACACACACACACACACACACACACACACACACACACACACACACACACCTGCAGGTAATTTAGATAATCACTGATACTCCAATAAGTTGACAATGGTATACTAAAACTTCATATTTTTCTGTTCAACAATTTGGAAACATTTCTTAAAGCTCTGGTACCTATTCTAGGCATGCTTAGTTACTCTTGTAAATTTCTTAAGTGTTTAGTTACTTTTTTCATTTGATTTATCACCATCTTGCTTTTTTTAGTTACTCATATGTTCACAAGTTCACAGGTACTTACTTGGTTATTGATATTTGAGGATCTTAAGAAGCCTAGCATTGTTTTCCCATGGTAATTATTAGCCCTTATATTTTGCAATATGAATATCCACACATTGGCCAGACCAGTAAATTTTGGGTAATTACATTTTCCCTGTCCATGAGGCCTAGTGGTGCTGAACTGAAGGCGAGTTTGGGGTTACCCATCCATTCATCCAAATTAAATTTGAGCAGAATAAAGGAAGCGATCTGCTTTATGTGGAGTGGAAAATGGTTCCACAAAAGTGGTATTCTCTGTGATATATATACCTGTCTCTTGGAGTGTTCTTTTGAGCAGGTATTTATAACACCATTGGACTTGTGAATGTGTAATAGGTTTGACAGAATAGGGTCAGTTACTTTTGTTCTTTTTTCTTTGACTATTATATGTGTTTTTCTGCTACTATTTTTACTGTTGGCATTGGCTCATTTCATGTGTTCAGAACACCTTCATTTTCAGTAATGCTTCAAGGTTCATGTTTCCAGTGCTTATATAGTGCTTGCACAACCCTCAGTGCAACAGCCTTGCCACACTGGGGTGCCTTTTCAGTATATAGACCCTCAGCCATGAATATATCACAGCCAGCAATGAGATGCAGAAGCATAGCTCACTCAACCAGTGCTCTGGGATGGTACTATGAACCAGTGTCCCATCACCTCATCTCTTCAAGTGAAGAGCCAAAAAAAAAAAAAAAAAAACATAACAAAACAAACTAAAAACAGATGTTCCTTCTACTGGCAAACCAGTCAGGTGGCTAGATGCATAACACAACTTCTTCCCCCTGCCCAGCCATTCAAGTCCCATTTTTGTGTCCTGCACTCCAACCCTCCTATAACTTATTTCTTTAAAAAAATCTTTTAAACCATAGCAAACGGTTGCTATACTTTATACACTGCCTGCACAGAGTACTACAGCATTCAAGTTTCAGTAAAAAAAAATATTTTTAAACTGTAGCAAACTGTGTAGCAAACAGTTGCTACAGTTTAGATCATGCATCCATGGAGCGCTACAGTACTCAAGTTTTAGTTAAAAAAAGATTTTTTTTTTACTTTTAGACTACAGAGTTTACACCACAAATGGAATGCTACCTCTCTCAGGTTTGACCACAAATGCAATACTGGCTTTTAAAAGCCAGTATTGCATTAAAGAGAGATTGGGATTGGCTCATCGTGACCCCCCCCCCCCACCCGCAACACTTCGCACTACACTAGCTACAGTACTGAAGAGATGTACAACTGTTTTAGTTCTGTATTACAAAACCTGCATTTGGCTGTTTCTCCCACTTTTGCAATAGACTTTGTAACTCAGTGAGTACATACCACACCATTCTCAGTCATCATTATTTGTAGTTTCAGGAGTTCATTTAACTTACCACTCTGATTAGGAGCTTTCCAATTTTCTTTCCTATTCTTCTGGTCCTGCTCATTATATTCTTTATTTTGCTTTTTTGACTGTTTTTGTTGGTACCTAAGTTTTGCCTACTTCTGGTATGATTTCCATTCCCACTCCTTTCCAAAATGTTTCTGCTATACTAAGCAACAATGTCTTCTTAGACATATTTTCCTTTCACTATGCTTGAATCTGAGGATGTCAATAAATATGTATGCAGTCCCACAAATGCAAACGTATGCATATAGCCATTTCCAGGAGGACCATGCCTCCTTCAGATCAAGGGATATATAATTTCACCATGCACTGATTTTGTATATAATTTGATAAGCATGAAGCATTTTTCTTGTTTTTTTGTTTTGTTTTGTTTTTTTTGATCCAATGTGTTCTGGAGCCAGTTAATCACTTCAAAACAGTAACTTAGAACAGGAAGAGCAAGCTGGTTTATAACTTAAACTTCATTCCTAGATGTCGTCAGTTTTCAGTATTAGCTTTAATCTTATGAAGCATTCCTTACTAAACTCTGTTCTCATGTGTTTATGTTTTAGTACTAACCTTTCATCTATTCCCAAACATTTATATACTCTCTTCTGCTCAAGCTCCTTTACATCACATTCCTGTCTCAGGTTGATATTTTTTATGCTTCAGGCTCTTGATATAAATGTTGCTTTTGCACATTTATTAAGACCAAATTTAATTTTTATGTTGTCTGAGAAAGTTTTAGTCATTTGTAGTTGTGCTTTCAAATGCTCATCTGATGAGCCATACAATTTTAAATTAACCACAAAAAAAAAATAGATGCATTTGAATGAGGTTAGAAGTTAAACTGTAACCATAGCCTAGTGTATTACGTAAACAGCCTAATGGGGTCAAGGGAAAGACAAAACATTAGTAGTGACAAAGAATCATCCTGGAATAGCCCATTTTGAATTTTATCCCTGGGGATAATAATTTGCGCTTTATCATGATTCAGCTGTAAAGAGGTTTGCTACTGTTTCATAGTCACTTCAGTGTAATTAATCAGTGTGGGGTATCATATACATCTGAAGCATTCCATAGTCCATGAATCTGAGATGCTATCTTATGCTTTTATGTAATCCATCCAAGCCGTATTTAGATTCTGCCCCATTTTATAGTTCTTAATTATGGCTTTGTTTAACAATAGACAGTGCTTTGTTCCATATGACATTCTTTTTGCATTGTTGTTCAGTAGCCATGACTGATTTCACTATGTTTGCATCAATTCCAATATAAAATTATGTATTGTCTGAAAACAAGTTATTGGTCTGTAGTTTTCAGGATGACTTGCAGGTTCACTCTTAAGGAGGAGTATGCATCTTTTTTCCTGTTGTTAACTATGGATGGTACCTTTTTCAGGATGTGCTTATAAATAACTCTTACTATAGATAATGTTCAAAAAATAAATACCTTTAGCCAGAAGTTAGTTACTGCCTCTGGATCCTGGGTTTTCAGTTAGAAGCCTTTCTTAGGTTTGTCGGAATTTCACCGACTGTTGCTTTGCTCTGTTTCATATTTTCTATGTCAGAGTCTATTTTTTTAACACTTCTGTCCATTTGGAATGCAGGTTCTTTATAAATAATTTTGAAAATGTACTGACTTCTCCCGTTTTAGGTGGTGTTACTATTACTGTTGCTTCATTTCCTAATTCTCGATAAAACCATTTTTGGTCAACAGTGAATTGTTTGTTTTGTAATTTTCCTTTATATTTGTCTCCATACCTTCTAAGATTTTCTGCTTTTTAGTTTATGATTGGAAAATGTGTATGGTAAATCCTGATATGTTTTATTACTAATAATTTTTTGATAATCGGTTCCCTTTTCTGTATTCTTCTAATAGTGATAGTTCTTGCTTTAGTTGCTTTATAGTTTTCTCTGCTCAATGCTTCAAGTGCATCCTAGTTGTTCCTTTGTTCTCCTTTGTTACTTTGAATTTTTGTGGTAACACACTCCCAGGGATTCATTAACAAGAGTGTGTACATTGCGCCAAAGCCTAAATGATCATCGGTCTGCGCACAGTGAGCAGCACTGCTCATTGAATATGCACGATTCTAAACAACTGTATGTGTCAAGCAGCACCCGCTCATGGGTAGGACACATGCTAATGCTAGTTAAAGTGCAGCAGGGCTTGAGCACAAAATGTAAACGCTTCACCTCACTAATCAGGAACGCATGAATGGCACAATACTAGCAAGGGCAATGCGGAATACATAAAAGGCAGAGGAAGTCTATCAAACAGGTAATCAGTTAGTACTCTGAAATGAATAAGGGACAAACTTAATCTGAATGAGGGACAAATACAGAAATAATATGGATAATCAGGGACACTTTTTAAATTGTTAGTGTAATAAGTAGAGATGTTAACAGAATAAGAGAGTGAGAATTAGTTGACATTCTCAGATGTTTATCTAGGAACATATGTCAACAATTAGCTGTCCTTCGATCACCACATATCCACCACTGCAAAGAAGTCCTTTTTCATTGCACAGCTTAAATCTAAATGTGTTGCATCCAGATCCAGGGATGTAACTGTTCCCCTGTACATAGTATTCATTAGGCCGATCATGGAGTATAATGTGCCTTTCGGTATGCCACTGTGTAAACACTTATCACAACACATTTGGAAGAGTAATGTGTTTCAGAGCAAACATCATTTACATAGAGCAGCAAGAAGACAATGTCACAATGAACTCCTGATATCCTGACTACAGAAAGAAAATAAACCATAGACATGCAATACAAGCCACTAAAAATATTTCCTTTCTGTCAAAATCATTTACTGAAACACATTGTTTTCAAGCTCATTTGCATGATAGATGTCAGAGTATTAGCACATGCATAATCATGTCCTGAGGTTTTGAATTTAGAATGTGAAATGGCAGTGGTCTTTGTTGCTCCATACCAAGCTTTGCTCAAATATGGAATACAGCCATATAGACATTTCTGGTTCTGGGCAATTTCACAACTTGTGTAGCATGTGGCAATGTATTGTTTGTCCTGCTTTAAACATCTGGCATGATCGTGACACTAAAGTGCTCATGATATGGATAATGCAGGCCCATACCTGTCCACTGCCCACATGTGTCAGGACTGCCCAGATTGTGTGGTGACTGCCCAGATGCTTAACTCATAATATTGTCGCGTTCCTCATACAATCTATGTTGTTCTAACAAATCATTGAGGACTGATGTCAGTATATATTATATCCTTCAAAAATATGCTACATAGGTGATTGCCAGGCTAATGACACCAGTGGACCTTCTTAAGCCTAGCCATGCTTCCTAAAGGTGAGAATCAATCCATGAACTTTGTGTCTTTAAGGTCAGCACCTTAACCACTATGCTAACTCTTAAACTCTGTATCTTGTGTCCTTCAAGTAAACACTTTAAATGCTTTCAGCTCAAAGGAATCCACATGACCACCAAAGCAGATATGATATAAATCCAAAAAGTTTTTAATGAATGGTTAGCACTTTCATGCCCTCCTGAACACTTCTTCAGATCATACAACTACAATAAAACACTATCATTAAATATATGCCTCAATGCTAAAACACCTATCACACAATGCCATCAATTAAAATCACTTGAACAGCCTCTGCCCCTTCAAAAAAGGTTTTAAAGGGACTGGGCTATTCAGCCAAGGAAGTGCATCACTGTGTAGCCTTATAATCCAATTAGTTTCTCTTTGTTCAAGAATGTTATTAGAGTCACCTAGTCCCATGTTAGTTACTATCTGTTCTAATACTTTAAATTTAAAAGTATGAGCATTGTCTGTGTTCATTACATGTGTGGCTAAAGCATTCCTGGAATCGAACTTCCTAATGGTTAGTAGATGTTCACGTATCCTGTCTCTCAACTGTCTCTTAGTTTTCCCTACATAAAAAATATTACAGGATTGACAGACTGCCAAATAAACCACAAAAGTACTATTACAATTAGTTTTAAAGTGAATAGGGTATTCAAGATGAGTAACAGTTTGTATAAAAGTGGGTTGTGTATCTATATGTATACAAAAATTGCAATTCCCACACATTGAAGTAAAGCCAGTCTCAACTTGTGTGTGTGTTTCTAATGCATCATAACATAAACGTTTAAGATCACGTTTATTTTTAAACGTAAATCTTGGTCGTGGACCTACAACTTTACTGATCTTTTCTTCTGATAATAGGACTGGCCAATTTCTCTTAATAATATCACAAAATAGTCCATGATCACTAGTGTAATGCATAAAAAAGTTAACCTGGTCTTGTTTTTTATTCTTTCCAATTCCAGTCCGAGGTGTCATGGTGTTCTCATACAAAAAAGGTTGTGCTGTAGTGTGTCTTAACTGAACAACTTCTGTTTCCATTTGGTTCACTTCTTTACATTTGTATCCTCTATCTCTGAATTCATGGGTTAGCTTAGATAACTCTCTCTCAAATACTTCCTGAACACTATCTAGTCTTGATATACGCATACCCTGTCCTTTTAATACATTTTTGAATATTCTAGTGGGATGCTTGCTGTCTCTATGTAGAGTGGCATTAACCCTACACTCCTTCCTATACATTTGGGTCGCTATGAAGCCATCAGAAGTTCTATGTAGTCTAACATCTAGAAAATCCATAGGTGTATATGAATAGCAATAGGTAAATCTGAGAAAGTTCATAGAAGTTTGCAGATAATCCACAAATTTAGGTATTAATTCACAAGGGCCTTTCCACAAAAATAAGTAAGTCACCTACAAACCTCTTAGAGAAAACTAAATATTTCCTATAAATATGTTCACATAATACAAACTTTCTCTCCCAGTTACTCATAACTAAGTTGGCATAACTATTTGCGCAGGGGGTGCCCATTGCTACCCCCTGCCATTGCCAAAAATATTGCCCATCAAAATAGAATAGGTTGTGTTCTAATATGATGTTAAGTAGACTACAAGCCAACGTATTCTTCATCTCACTGAAAGTACTATCAGTTTTTAAAATTTCACTTAACATTTTCAAAACTTGTTCATTGGGTATACTGGTAAAAAGTGATTGCTCATCCAGGGCCAGAAAACATATATCACTCATTTCATTACAAGATTTAAAAAATATTGACATACCAGTTATAAATTGTTAAGTGTCCTTTAAGATTACATCAGATTTATCAATAAGCATCCTCAATTCTTTTTCAACAAAGATAGACATAGACTCAGTGGCCCATCCCCCTCCCGAGACAATAGGTCTCATTGGGGGTCTGTCCACTGACTTGTGTATCTTTGGAAGCCCATTCAAGAGGGGTACTGTCAGATATACAATCTTAAAATAATTAAACAAATCTAGCGTAATCATATTTGCCACCAGACAACCTGTTAAAATCTTCTCAATCTTGTTAATAACAGTATACACACTAGACAAATTTATGGAAGTATAAGGCATAGTATCACATAACAAATCGTGCATCAATTCCAGCTAAAACGTCATATCTAAAATGACTAATAAACCACCTTTAACAGCTGGTCTGAAGACAATAGAGTCATCACCCTGTAATGATCTTAAAGCTTCCCATTCTTCCTTATTCATATTTCTAAACTTCTTCTTATTATCTGTATAAATTTTATTAAAAAAATAAGTCCTAACAGCCTGTTCACATAAACGACTAAATGTTTATAACACAGGATCTAATGCAGGCATAAAACAACTAGGTTTCCTAAAAAAATGATTACCTACATTATTGAACATAGTTCTCAACATAACATTTCTAGTGAACATTTTAAAGTCAATAATCATATCTGTCATATACATCTGAGTGGCCAGTATAAAAGATATACCTTTGTCTAAAACTCAAGTTCAGTATCTGAAAAAGTCCTAGTTGAAAGGTTGCACATCAGTCGCTGAGGGGTTTCTGCCATATCTTCCTTATCGTTTGTGTGGCCACCCTCTCTGTGCCCGATGTTTGTAGTGAGCTTTTCCTCCTTCTGTTCTGCTGTGGCTTGTCTCTGCCAACATTCACGTCACATATGGGTAAAGGGAGTGCTTGAAACACTAAAGGGAAAACATGTGTAGAGTTGGCTTTAGGTTTAACCGATGTATTAAATTCTTGACTGCTCATCATAGACGCTGAGATTACATGTGCAGCTCCTATATTATTAGTTGAAATATCCATAGAAGATGTTGGTGTCGTCAGCATAGTTTCAGTTTGTTGAACCACTTCTGGTCTACGTATTGGCGTCACAGTTTCAGTTCTCTGAACCACTTCTGGTATCAGTGCTGACATCACTGGTACACACTCAGCATTCTCATCCAATCGAATAGCCAGATCACGCCGTTCAAGGATTGGTTCCAAATTCAAACCTGTTACTGGAATCCTCAGCCAAGAAAAAACATGGCTGTTAACAAAATTTCGTAAGTCCCTTCCAAGCTTACGTCTTTTGATATTTAAAAGACGATGTTGGAAAGTAATGATTTTATAAGTTAACTCATCAAGAACAGCAGTGAAAACACTCTCAGGTAACATTGCTTTCAGCTTTGACTGTCTCTCTCAGACAGCAGTAACTAAATCATCCTCAAATGGAAGAAAATATTTTATCAGCAATTTCATGTGATTAAAACTCAGTTCTAAACTGAGTTGCTGCCAGTCCCTTAGTAAAGCCATATATTGTTCATCATAGGTTGGCATCTGCAAAATACGGAAACCTGTAGGAACAACTTTGTGATAGAGACATGCTTCAAAATGTAATCTTTGACACTGGTACCTTTTTAATTTTTGTAGATCATTCTCTAATGCTCTCAGTTCTTGTTCCATTTTGACGCGGTCATAGTCTGGATTCTCTTCAATATCATTCAGATTTCTGGCTACACAGTCCAATAAAGGATTATCAGATATAAGTATCATATTCTCAAATGACCTAGAACTATAGCTGTTCACCTTCGGATTATAGTCCAACTCCACATTATTCACATCTGCCATGGTCCACAGTAGCAAAAACACCAAAAATAAAACAAAAGCAAATAATGCCACTGTGGAAATGATAGGTACCAGTGGAAATCAACAGTAAAAAAAAAACGTAAATCAGCTCAAAGGAATCCACACGACCACCAAAGCAGATATGATATAAATCCATAAAGTTTTTAATGAACGGTTAGTGCTTTCATGCCCCCCTGAGCACTTCTTCAGACCATACAACTACAATAAAACACTATCATTAAATATATGCCTCAATGCTAAAACACCTATCACACAATGCCATCAATTAAAATCACTTGAACAGCCTCCGCCCCTTCAAAAAATGTTTTAAAGGGACTAGGCCATTCAGCCAAGGAAGTGCATCACTGTGCAGCCTTATAATCCAATTAGCTTCTCTTTGTTCAAGAATGTTATTAATGTTATCTAGACATATAGGGGTACAAGACATACAGGAATGGTGATAGACACAAAAGGTAGAGGGTCATCATGATTGGGAACAGGCAGGGAACTTTGGAGGCATATCCTCTTCCAGAATGAGTACAGTGAGACTCTAGTCCTCACCGTCAGAACTGTCATCAGTGTCTCCTATTACAGACATCTGGGGCAGTGCCAGACAGGGACATCAATTTTTGGCTATTCCATGATGGATTTTTTTCTATTCTGCTGATATGAGCCCAGAGGCCCCTGTCTATTATATCCTCTGCCAGCCTTGTCAGCTCTTGACAAATTAAATAATCACCACCTCCATGAGCACTACTCCTGGTGGGTACTAATGAACCAGCAACCAGGGCAGAGCTACCTGATGCAGTTAGAGCAGGTAGGGCAGGAGTTGTGGAGGCAACATTGACAGGTTGTGACCCAGATGTGCTGGGTGTCTCTGCTGCCTGTTGTGGCAGCCACCTGTCCAGGGATGATGGTCATATCTTCTGTGGCCAGTCTACTCCCAGTGCTGGTAGTCATCTGTGTTGCATCAGGAATTATTGTCTAAATGTCAATTTAATAAAAAGAGATTAAGAAACATGATGGGAGGTGAGACAGCATATAAAATGTCATACATGATATGTAAGTTTAACATTTCATAGTCTATCCCTATTGCCAAATAGTTTACGATCTGCCACATCCACATATGAAGCCATACACGTGTGTTAAAATAGACAGTAATCTCATCAGTATTATACTCATTGGGCCAACAGTTGTGTGACTATTGCATATGGACTTTATGCATACCGACTCCTGAAATGTCTCATTTAAATAATTACAATGCTGCAATAATGTCATAATTGCAGAATAATTCACTTTTAGGAATAGCACAGTAACAGTGACACAAACATCTTACAAGAGGGTCTAATCTATACAACTGATTGGTGCCAAAGTTATAGACAAAAAAAATCAATGCCAAGAAATGCATTATAGTATCATTTGGGAAAACTGCAACCCAAGCTAATTGCTCCATTGATTAGACATCCTTAAAAGATGACCCAGTAGTCAGGGATCTGGGAACATATTTAGACAGTAATTTGGCCTTTGACCAACATGCGGCCAAGGTAGTAAAAAAAATCATTCAATGTCACCCAACTTATAAGTAGGGGGATGATATCCAGGTCCAATGAAGTCATAGTGCCCCTTTATTTGGCCCTTATCAGAATCATCATATAGTGCCCCCTTCGGCATGTACCTGACCAAATGAGTCCACTATGTAATCTCAAAATACTGAAATCCAGAAATTCAGTATTTCAAAATTACATAGCCAAAAACCCAACCACAACTCACAGTTCCGAAAACACACAACCGCGAAATTCAAAATGCTGAAACTACGCTACACATACAGTACACACATAAACAAACACAACCCCCCCCCCCCACAATCAAATAATTGCATCTATACTATAGATAAGCAAGGGGGAAAGCCCCCATGCACTGCCCATGTGGGGGCTGCACCCCCACTCCCCCTACTTATATATTCTAAATCTGAGATCGCACAAACAGAAACACAAACAAAACTCACACACACACACACACACACACACACACACACATCTTACAGTCCCTCACACACACACATCGCAGTCACAACACACACTTACACACACTAAAGCCCCTAACCAACACATTTACACACACAAACTTACCTAAATTCAACCGATACACCCACACACTTCACTAGTGGAAGCGGAAATTCAACATCTCCGTGCTTTGGGATTTTGAATTTCACGCTTCTGCCGGTTTCGGAACATTGAGTTTTCGGCTATGTAGTTTCAAAATACTGAATTTGGCATTTCAGTATTTCAAAATTACATAGTGGACCTGAACAAACATATGCAACAGTTGGAATTCCCACAAAGGTTCCTTACCAGGAAAATCCAGAGTATAAATACATTGTATTATACAGATCGCCTTAAAGGCCTATCTCTATACTCTGTCTCCTACAGGTTACAAAGAGGTGATCCATGCTTGGCATAAAAGCCATCCTCATATCTAGGTCTGATGGACCTTTTACACATCACAAAATGGACAGCATCAGAACCACTAGATCCAAGGATTTAAATTTTGTTTGTGACATCAATAAGACATATTGACAAGACAGATATGTGTCTCAGAGGATCCCTATACACTGGAACAGGCTCCCCATCCATGTTAGGCAGAGGTCATCCCCATGCACTGGAACAGGCTCCCCATCCATGTTAGACAGAGTCTATCCCTAACCCTAGCTAAGCATATCCCTTGACCAATGGATGTAAAATTGTAAATTTACCATCTGTATGGTCCCATGTCTCAGATAAACAGAGGCAGACAGCAATTACCAAATTAACATACCCCTAACATAACATCCTAACATAGTCTCCCTCACACATAACCTCTAGAAACTTCTTAACTAACATACCCCCTCCTACTAAATGCCCATGATGCATAAGGACACATTTGGGATGGATTGCATGGCTAGACTGATAAAGATCCTGGTACTCATTAGCCTAGTATATGACTATGAACCTATGAACATCTGAAATATGAACCTAATTGCTGCTGCTGATTGGATTTGAACCATGACACAGATAGGTCAACTGAAACTTCAGATAATGCAATGTTGCAGGAGCTATTTGATCAGGCAGATATACCTGCTTATATATAGAATATACCTACTCATTTGTTACTGCTTCAGGCAATTATGGACTGATGCTGTTAGTACAGGTAAAGTGATGAAATGGCTATCATTCATACCAGAGCCATACTTACTCTATGCCTCTGTGAGGCATTGTAATCTCTCCTGCTACACCTCCCTATTCTGCTCTAGTTTTTCAGAAGCTGTACAGAACAGAAAAAAAATGAAAAACGTATGAATACTTTTCTGTGTTGGAAACCCATGGTATTGAATAGTCTGGTAATGAGCCACACAACTGAGTTGGTTCGTTGGTTTTATAACATACTTCCCAGCAGTAAAGGAGATCCTATTCGCACCTTTTCATGTCACTGTAATGATGATGACATTATTCACCAGTGCATGGAATTCCAGTCTCACTGTTGACAGCCTTGGATAAACTATTTCAAGCTTCAGCCTTGTACTGTGACCTGGTATAGTCTCCCTGCAGCAACCTGCTTAATGATTTATGAGGAGGCCAACAAAGATTTTGGATTGCTCCTGACATGACCTTTAAACTCTAAATGAAGCACTACCCTCACTACCTCCTTCCATGTATACTCAAGGATATCAGGATAGATGTCGGGGAATTGGTGCCCAAGTGAGGTCTTGTATGTCCCAGCTTGTACACAGTGATGGACTAGGCTACTGCATTTCCATAACACAAAGCTTAGTATGGAAGGGAATGAAATGTGGGTATGCTTTCTTCAATATACACTTTAGGTGTGAAACATGGCAGCAAGATTTGGCCACATGTACTGATCAGTGTATTTCCAAATGGTTTTGCCTTGGGAAGTGAACTCTTGTTCATTGATAGTTATCAATGGCAGTCACTGATGTGCACTGCTAACTTAAGTGTTACCCAAATGATGAATCCCAAAAAAAATAATCATAAAGCAGTGTCTGCTGGAACTTCCTGTGCTGCTGGAGACAGCAGTCATTGTCCTGGGTCTTCCTGCTGCAGCTGTTTCATGAGAATGATGCTATGTAATATGGGACAGACTGCCAATATTTTGGCAGAGGTGGCAGGGTCATACTGCAAGGAACTCCCAGATGTATCTAGACATTGGAAACATGACTTAATCAGACCAAAAACACATGCAATAGTATTTTTTGTCTAAGTGTGTGCATTACTGTAACCTTGCTCAGTGGGTTGTGTGGGTTATGCATAGGAGTCATGAGCAAAGGATCAAATGCATATCCTGCACTCCCCATGAAATGGCTTTGTGGGATTTCTCCCCTAGAAAACCTTAGGTACAGGTCACAGGTGTGCCATATGTGGGAATCATGGAAACTGCCAATGTTACCTGCATACACATTATAAATGATACCTTGTGCATTACAGACCACCTGACAGTTAAGTGATAGCTTTTTCTGTTTATGTACCTGCTTCCCTATTCACCAGGCAGAGATTTTATTTCCTCAAAATTTGTTTATTTTTCAAATCATCATCATCATCATCTTCTTTCGGCTGTTCCCATTAGGGGTTGCCACAGCAGATCACCTGTTTCCATTTCTTCCTGTCCTCTGCATCTTGCTCTGTCACACCAACCACCTGCATGTTCTCTCTCACCACATCCATAAACCTTATCTTAGGCCTTCCTCTTTTCCTGTTACCTGGTAGCTTCATCCTTAGCATCCTTTTCCCAATATACTCAGCATCCCTCCTCAGCACATGTCCAAACCAATGTAATCGTGCCTCTCTGGCTTTGTCTCCAAACCTTCCAACCTGAGCTGAACCTCTAATATACTTATTCCTAATCCTGTCCACCCTCTTCACACCCAGAGCAAATCTTAACATCTTTAATTCTGCCACATCCAGCTCAAACTCCTGCCTTTTTGTCAATGCCACTGTCTCCAACCCATATAATATAGCTGGTCTCACTACCCTCTTGTAGACCTTCCCTTTCACTCTTACAGGTACTAGTCTGTCACAAATCACTCCTCACACTCTTCTCCACCAACTCCATCCCGCCTGTACTCTCTTCTTCACCTCTCTTCCACACTCACTGTTACTCTGAACTATTGACCCCAAGTATTTAAATTCATCCACCTTCACCACCTCTACTCCTTGCATCCTCACCATTCCTCTATCCTCCCTCTCATTCACACACATATATTCTGTCTTACAGTTGAATAAATTCCATAGTATTTGTATATAACATCTTAATAACTATGTACACTATTTACATCAGCCTGACACTATAACAGAGCTCAATATATACAATTGCTTTATAGGTATAACAATCCAGTTATCAGAGTGTATCTGTTCAGTTATTGTAAAGTAACAATCAATGATACGACTTTTTTCCATGGATTGTTAATAAATGGCTTAGGATGAATCCTTAATTTTTTAATTTTAATTTTTGACAATGTTGTGGTCTTCAGTATGCTGTAGAGGTCTTCCAAAGTAGGTTTTATGTTTGGATTCCATCTTCTTGTTATAGACTTCCTTGAGATTGCAAGTATTGTCCATACTAGAAACATAATTTGACTCTTTCAAATGAGGACCTTCGTACACATTTAATAATACTAGAGCTTTAGATAAACTAAACGATTCATTAAATAAAGCTTGTAAAAAGTTTTTAATACCATTCCAAAATGGCTTAATTTTAACCCAGTCGAAAAAAATGCGATTCCAATCTGCATTGTGTATTTGCTCACACTTCCAACATATTCCCTTTGTGGAAGAAATAATTTTAGTAATTCTATCTGGAGTTAAGAATGCTCTGTGCAAGCATTTCCAATTAAAAACTTTCCAGTATCGTGTTAACGTATGTATGTTTTATTGATAATAAAATATTTGATTTAATTTTTTCAATTAGTTGTAATGAGTGTCCTTTTGTTATATAATTCCAATATGAGGATTCGGATGTTGTTTTATAATTTATCAATATCTTGTAAAATTTAGAAATACTATTTCCCATGTCATAATCATTATATATGATTTCATATAGCTATTTCGTAAGTCTAGGTATTTCTTTAACTGAAGAATTACTAATTATTCTGCATAAATCTTGCAAATACATCAGAATGCTTTGCATAGTTAGCCAATCTTGTTGTGGAATTTTGTATGTTGTTTCTATTGTTTGCATATCCAGAATTTTTAGTTCTTTGATGCATTGAAACCAACAAACAAATCCTTTCTGTTCCCAGTAATTAATTATTTCTCTGTATATTTTATGTGGATAGCTCTTTGTAACTATGAATCATTTTAAAAGATCAAACCACATTTTTAAATCTATATTTGCATTAATAATTTTCCTAAATGAGTCAATGTAATAATTAATCATGTGAGTTTTAGTGGGCTTAGTTATGTTATATTGCATACTAATACATAATATGCACTATGGTAAATTGTTTTTATCTATTTGAATTTTTTTTTGCAAATCAAATTAATTTATTAACAGAGATTTTATTTCAATATGTGTGCTGTCCATGGTCCACAGAACCTCAGGCAAATGTGCTATGGCTAGAAATTTTGCATTGTGGTAACTCTCTCCTATGTTTTATGTGTATACTAGATATGATCCCCCACACGTTGCAGCATTGCATTGAGGAACTGGTGCAGTATTCTTGAGGCAAAGGCCTGTGACACCCCCACTGTGTCTCATGTGGGTCTCTGAAAAGTCCCTGTAGCTAGTATATGTAATGCTATGCATACCTTGGTTTCCACTGGGATGTGTCTTCCATGATTCCCATGGGGCCTCACATGATGACAGCAAATGTTTTACTATTTACTTTATGGTATCCTTGTCCATCCTGTACTGCTCTATTATTTCTGTCTCATGAAGTCCATGGTGGTGGTGAGGTCTAAACACCCTACACTTTCTGGGCCGAGATCTAGCAGCAGTAGCACCTTCTGTTAGATTAATGATGGCTACAGCAACCTCTAACATTTTCCAAGTGTCTTCATGGCTGTGTTCCAACAAGTCTTGGAATTTTGGGCTAAAGGTAGCGCAGAGTGTAGCTGCTCATTTTATGCATCTTTGAACTGCTCCATCATGATTATTTACTTCATTAGCACGTAATTCAGCTCTTTATTTACTCATCAGTATATTCAGCTGCTAATCCTTGTTTTGTAGCCTAGCACAATGTGCACTGCTGCTTCTTGTATAGCAAAGAGCATGCTCTTCTCACACACAAGCTTAGTCCAATGATTCATGAATCTTGAACTTTAGTTGTTATTACTTTAGCTGCACAATATTATATTCTATTTATTTCTGTTACATCAAATTACTCTCTCTTAATAGTTCAGATTACTATATTCATCTCTTTTTTAAGTTTTTCTAACATATTATTTTGGGTTTTGTTTACTTTCTGTAGTCTCTTTCTTTCATGTATCTCAAGATATCTGTCCTTTTCTTTTAAAATGAGCAGGTCTTTCTCTAAGGCACTCTCTTCTAGACTGAGAGCATCCTCTTTGCTCTCTGTTTCTTTTTCTTTACTTTGCTGTGGAATTCTAACTGGAATCTGAAAGGTGGCTTCTACAGAAGGTTCCAGAATTTCACTTTGTGGTATCTGCTCTATACAAGTGTCTGGCTCATCAAGTCTCCACATTTGGTCTGTTACTTAAATTCCCATGTGTTGTTTTTCTGTCTCTCTAAATGTTTTGCTTTTCAACACATTTTTTGTTTGTGTTTTTTTTTTGGTAAATGTACCATGATTTAATGTCTTTGTCTGTATATCTCTTTACATATCTTTAGAGCTGCAGTTGACCTTTTGGTTAGTACATCTTTCTTTTCCTACATAAATGCAAACATCAGAGCTCTTTTTTTCTTTCCAAAGTCCTCAGTTATTTTTTATAGATTTCAATAGTCTTTGGATTTTGCTCTTTTTCTTGTAGCATCTCATGAGTCACACCTTCCTGATGACCTAATGTTTATTTGTATAAATATTGTTTTGATCTGATTTGTTCTATTAAAGAGATTAAGTTATTTCTCTTTTGATAGTTTCCCTGATACAATTATTTTTCTTTCCTCTAATATCTTTCATGCACTTGCTGACTATCCTCTCATTGGAATTCTGGATCAATTGGATAATAGAAGTAATACATAATTTAATTTTTATCAGTGGTCCACTTTATTGTCTCTATGCCTCTTGCTTGGCCTGTCTGTTTTTTTCTTTCTTTTTTGGACTGATTGTTCCTTCTACCATTGGGGGTGTGGGAGAAGGGGCACCCACAGCATGGCTTAGCCCTGTGGTAGGGATGTTTTCATATTCTAAGGATTCTACACTGCTTTTTTCCAGTCCTTGCTCCAGTGCATTCAGCAAGAGTGGACACTTTTTTTTTATTCTGGAAAGTCTGCACCCTGCCTTCTTTTTATTTTTTGACCTACCTTATTTTATTATATATAAATACAGTCTATAAAGTACTGTTGTCTTGGTGAGATTTTGTAAAAATAGGATCCGCCATGTGAAGGTATTCAGCAAAACTTGCGGACGATTTCAGTTCCTGCAGTAGTATTTTCCTTTTCTTGCTGATTTCATCTCCATTCACTGTTTGAAACTGCGTACGTAGCAGCAAACTATTAGTACTAGCAAATCAACAGTTATGATGATTGAGACTCATACAAAAGATAATACTGGCTCATTGTTAATTAATGTTATAAGACACCATACCTTGTGCAATTACACAGGGGTTTCTCAGTATTACATTAGACTAGACACTGCCCCCAAAGCAGACAAAAGAAACAAATTACTCAAGTCCTTAACAAACTGAAACTTTCATATAGAATATCGCATTGTTTTATAGGTTCATAGGCTAGTACTAGGCTAACCGCTCTTGCGAGCCATTTTAAGCCTAACCAGTTATCCCCTGTGAGATTCAAGCCCTGTAACTTGTGTTTGTAAGGCAAACACCTTAACCATTAGGCCACCCTCTTAAAAGCTAGAGGGGACAATTGCAATCAACAAACTGCTAACAAATCTTGAATCTGTTTTGCCAGTTGCAGCACTACATTTTCCACATAATACAGCTATGCTACAAACCACAGAGAAATAGCTACTAAGAATTATACATTTGGACCATCATTGTCAACATCACTGCATTACTTTGTAGAAATCTAAATGGACTCCAGTGGTGGCTAGAGATAATTTCTTACTCAGCAACCTCATCTTCAAACCAATGAATGTCAGTCATTGCCCTCCACTTAGAAATAAGCTATTTATTAGAAATTACAGGTACAACTTGAGAAGCTAGGGTAGCTTCCAGTTGCAAAGATCTCCATTTACCATAGCTGCCATAGTGAAAGCATTTAGTAAAGTTGTTCCTGGTATCTGGAATGCTTTACAATGAAATGTGCAGTATTTCATGAATTCTAAAGCCTCACCTTGCAGATAGATACAAGTGCAGCATCCTGGGGATCCCAATTAAGTCATATCTGCAAATACTCTCTCTCTCTCTCTCTCTCTCTCTATATATATATATATATATATATATATATATATATATATATATATATATATATATATATATATATATATATATATATATATATATATATATATATATATATATATATATATATATATATATATATATATATATATATATATATATATATATATATATATATATACCCTTGCAGGACTTGTAGCAGCTTTGGCATTTGTCTGCACCTCAGAAACTCATTCTTTTACTGCTGATACAGTTTTGAAAATCTGTAAACATTTGTTTTATTATGACATATATTTTGGAGAATAATTGTAATCATCATCATTATTTTCATCTTATCTATTTCTCAGTGAATATTTTCTTATTCAAATTTATTAGGTAATTTATACTTGTTTAGGGGAAACAAAATGCTGAGGAAATAACTATGCATATATCTACTTCACTACTGTGTATTTATATAATTTGTTCTTGGTCATGCATGTACTGCTGTATGTTTGCTGTTGCCATTTCTCTCAGGTTGTGACTGAAAATGGTCAAGTGTTTAGGACCAGTTAACTTACCAGTTTAGCAAAGTAATGGGTTATTGTGTCTGCTTTAGTACACCAAGCACAGCACAGTCACTAGAAATCAGTGCATGCTCAGCAAGCAAAGCCCAATCAGCACAGTAGCTGGAAGTCAGTGCAGAAGCACATAGCATAGCACAATCACTGGAAATCAGTGCATGCACAACAAGCGAAGTCCAATCAGCACAGTAGCTGGATGTCAGTGCAGAAGCACATAGCAGAGCACAATCACTAGAAATCAGTGCATGCTCACCAAGCAAAGCCCAATCAGCACAGTAGCTGGAAGTGAGTGCAGAAGCACATAGCACAACACAATCACTAGAAATCAGTGCATGCTCACCAAGCAAAGCCCAATCAGCACAGTAGCTGGAAGTGAGTGTATGAGCACCAAACACAGCGCAATGGCAGAAAGTCAGTGCACATGCAGAAAAGCACAGCATAATAAATGGATGTCAGTGCACATGCATAAAGCACAGCACAGTAGATGAAAGTCAGTGCATGTGCACCGAGCACAGCACAGTAGATGAAAGTCAGTGCACATGCATAAAGCACAGCATAGTAGATGAAAGTCAGTGCATGTGCACCGAACACAGCACAGTAGATGAAAGTCAGTGCACATGCATAAAGCACAGCACAGTAGATGAAAGTCAGTGCATGTGCACCGAGCACAGCACAGTAGATGAAAGTCAGTGCACATGCATAAAGCACAGCATAGTAGATGAAAGTCAGTGCATGTGCACCGAACACAGCACAGTAGCTGGAAGCAAGTGCATTCCTTGTACCATGCCTACAGACCAGGCCAGTATTGAGTCCTCCTGCTTTGGCAGTATACGCACGAGATCTGGGAGCGATGGGGACAAGGAGTAAACAGAAAAATGTCATCTCTCATCTATTGTAGTTAATTCTTATGCTATACAGAACTAATGGTTGGCAGATGTAAGGGGGAAAATGACATCAAAAAGTCAGAAGAAGAGGTTCATGGCAATAACTATTTGAAGTTGTGTGACTGCAGACATTATGGAGATGTGAGATCAAGGACAGTAAACTATTTATATCTTACAATGCAAGTCAGTGAAAAGGGCTGCGTCTCTGAAATTGTCGCAGTGTGATGCAGAATGACATACTGTCATAAGAATAAAAAGGCATTGATATTTGTTATCCATTCCTGAAAGTTTCAAGCAAATATTTCAATATGGGTGAACTATCTTACTGCAACTGCTGTCCCCTGCATTCTTATAAGAGTTAGTACAGCAGTGGCTGTATCCATTTATGCCTCCCAAGATCAGCAAGCTGAGAGTAGCTATTCACTCCCAGATCCTTATATCTGCCTCTTTAGCACCTGGATAAGTGCTTGAATGCCCATCAGCTGGGTGGTGATCAAAGTTTAATCCATGCAAGTCATGGTGTTGACTTATCTATTGTAGCTTTAATAGCTCTTTAAGCTCAGATTCAACACTGTTTCCACAACCTCTGCAATTGTCATCTGTCTTTCTACACAAAATCTGTAATTTTTACTTAATTTATACAATATTTATGTTTAGTAAAATTACTGAAATTATTTACATGTTCAAGTAAATCTTATAAAGGAGGCAGTATTTAACAAAATGTTGCATATAGGGTAAGAAAAGCCGTTGTTAAGCCATTTTTTCACTTGATTTATTCTAAACCTGGTTTCTTCATTCCTGGCTATGTGCAATAGTTGTTGATCACATGAACCCTGAATTAAAATATATATTTTTAGAATGATAAAAAGAATTAAACAGTAAGTATGAGAAAAGGTGAAAATGTCCCCATTTACCTTGATGAAACAGTGACTACAAAGTTTGGCTGTGTATCATGACAGTTTCCCCTAATGTAATTGCTTCATCCTACATTGTTATTTAAATACATGACATTGTGTGAGTTGCCTGTTTATAATAACAGAATTGTATTCAGTAATTTCATGCAAGTTTAAATGAGCTAACAGCATTCTCATAAAACAGAAAGAAGCACACGTCATTAGCACCTTTCAAGATGGTTGTGCTGTTATCACATTTTTGTGTCAATTTATTTTGTGTTTTTTTGTTTTTACATTTAAAGGTTTGGGAGTTAAATTTTACTACTAAATATATTGCCTAGGGACATCATCTCAGCAAGTGATTCGTAAATTCATTTTCAGCAAAGCATATGCATGTAATTAGATTTTCATTTCAATCTGTTCAAGATGGAGCACCTGAAAGAATGTCTAATATGTATGTGATGCACTGCTTGTGATGTTTAGAGGCCTTTAACATGTACTATGTAAAAGGTTAGTCTGAACTACATTTAAGAAAAACACGAACTGAAAGCATTTACTCATGGCACAAATCTATCTAGTAACCTATGTGATTATTACAAGCTGCATTAATTAAGAAATATTGTAGGATATGGAGTTGGATACCGAAGCCTGCAATTTCCCTGCAATTTTTTTTCAAAACAGTTTCATACTTTCTGATAAAAATTTATGCAATTTTCTAGTGGCCCTGCTTATCTGCCATTTAAACTACAAGCAGCATTTTTCTAAATTTCCAAAAACACGTGGTTGAAATCTTCAATTTCAACACTCATAATTAGAAACTTGACATTTCAAGTACCACCAAAAAGTGTAGGCTTCACCTTCAACAGTTTTATAGATATGTGCTTCCTATGTTAGTCTGGGATGAAAACCTTTCTTTTAAGATGGGTTTGCAGCTATGTCACAAGTTAAATGTTATGTTTGATTGATGCATTGATTCCCAAATGTTTTATTGCATATATTAAAAAAAACGAAGATATGCACCAAAATGACAAACTGTTTGTTTCGTTTAAATTTCTCCAAGTCTTTTGGGTTTCTAATACCATGGATGGAATAGACCTCATTCCTAAGTCAAAGTATGATTAAAGTTCATGAAATTAATATTGTTTCAATCTTTGATGTTAGCCAAAAGTGCTCTTTGCAGCACCCACAATGTGTTCAGAACTGACTTCAACTCTTTTTCTCACATCTATTTTTTGAACTGTTGGCCACGGTGGTGCAGCAATTAGCATTGCCGCCTCACAGCAAGAGGTTCTCTGGTTCAATCCTCAGCTGGGGTGTGTTCTGTGCGGAGTCTGTATGTCCTCCCTGTGGTTGCGTGGGTTTCCTCCGGGTGCTCTGGTTTCCTCCCACATCCCAAAGACATGCTGTAGGTGGATTGGACACTCCAAATTGGCCCTAGGTATGACTGTGTGCATGTGTGTGCCTTCTGTGGAAGGTTGGGTGCCGAGCTGGCAACTCGACATTGTAAAACTCCACTGCCAATCATGAGCGGACAGATAATCCGCTGTGACGACCCCTAACTAGGAAAAGCCGAAAGAAGAAGGCAATGGGTAATCGCATGTGATATAAACGTCATCATTCTCGATAATGCTTTGTGGTTCATGTTTCCAATGCTTCTCAGCTACTTTTATATTATGTAATGTTTCCACAATCCCTAGTGCAACAGTCTTGCCACATTATTATGCTTTTCAGTATACAGGTCTTCTGCCATTAGTGTATCACACCCATCAACAAGATGTGTCACTGACATTTCAAGTTCTGTTTTACAGAACCTGTATTTGTCTGTTTTTCCCACATGTTCAATGAACTTTGTAAATCAATGTGTATGTAGTCCACTGTCCTATGCTGCTAATATTAAACTTTCATCAGTTGGTTTAAATTCACTTCTCCTTAACCATTCCTGCATCGAACCATAATCAGCATGAGGTTGTTCCAGGACTTTTCTGTATTTGTAAAAAATATTTATGCCTTTTCCACATTTCTTACCTTCTCATCTGATCCTTCTCCTTATATTCTTTCCTTTTTTTTAGGCACATTCAGTTGCTGCCTGATTTTTGTCTACTTTTGGTTTGGTTTCTTTTCCCGCTTGACATTAATATGCTTCTGCTAAACTAAGCAGGGAAGTCATCTTAGACTTGTTCTCTTCATGTTTTAAAACTTTAACTATGTTTGGATCTGGAGAGGTCAGCTGATATACATGAAGTCCTATGATTGCAGATCTATACATGTAATAATTTTCGAGCACTATATAATCATGATACACTACACTCTGAGTTTTATATATCATTTGATAAGCATGAAGCATTTTTCTTATTTTTTTTGTCTAAATGATCCAATACATTTTGAGGTAAGTTAATCACCCCAAAACTGTAAGTTAGAACAGGAAGAGCAAATTGGTTTATAACTTGGACTTTGTTCCTAGATGTCAGGGCTGTTTTCAGTATTAATTTTAGTCTTCTAAACTATTCCTTACTGAGTTTTGTTTGAAATTGTTCTTGTTTTATTGTTGATCTTTCATCCTGCCTGCTCAAGTTCATCTATATCATATTCCTGTCCCAGACTGATATTTTCTTGGTGATGCAGCTTTCCTGCTTTAAATGTTTATTCTGTACATTTATCAAGATCAAATGACATTCTTATATCATCTGTGAAAGTTTTGACAGCTTCTAGATGTGCTTTCAGTTCCTCATTTGATGAACTATACAGTTTTAAATCATCCACAAAAAGAAGACGAGAAGTCTTTATACTTTGTTGTTTTCTGAGAGCCAAATTATAACCACAACCTAATCTGTTAAGTAGATGGCTTCATGGGTTAAGGGCAAGACAAAAGAGCAGCCATGACAGAGAGTCACCCTGAAATATTCCCCTTTGAATTTTCATCCCTGGGATAATAGTCTGTCCTTTATCGTGGATCAGCTGTAAAGTGGTTTGCCACTGTTTAATTGTCACTGTAATGTAATTGATCAATGTAGGGTTAGGGTATATCATATACATCTGTAAGCACTCCTTTATCCATGAATGTGAGATCTGTAAAATGCTTTTTTTGTAATCTATCCATGCCATACTTACATTCATCCCCTTTTTACAATTCTCCATCATTACTTTATTTAAAACTAATGTTCTTTTGTTCATGTAACTTTCTTTTGTTACCCTTTTGTTCTATTGCTATCATTGAGTTTTCTTCTAAATGACTACAAACTCTGTCAGCATCAGTTCTAGTATATAGTTTATGCATTGTCAAAAGGCAATATATTGGTCTATAGATTTTATTATATTTTGCAGGTTCATTCTTAAGGAGGAGTATCCTTTTTCCTGTTGTTAACCAGGATGGTCTCTTCTCAGGGTGTGCATATAAATAGTTCCTACTCATGGCTAATTCTTGATGTAAAGATGTTAATGCTTTTTAGCCAGAGGAAAGTACTGCATCTGGGCCTGGGGCTTTCCTGTTAGAAGCTTTTTTTAATTTTGCTTCAATTTCTCTGGCCATTACTTCATCACATTTTATATCCTGTACATTTGAACTTCTTACTGTTGCTTTTACTTCTTCTATTCTTTCAGCATCTTTGTTATGTTCCATAGGATCGTCATAGATATTTTTCAAAAACAATCTATTTCTTCTTTTTTTGGTGATGTTTCTATTCCTTTTGCTTTGTTTCCCAATTCTCTGTTGTCAAAGGAAAAATATACTTTAAAAATGATCAAAACACGGTAGGTTCAGGTTAAGGCACTTTAATCTTGCAGCAAGGAGACAAAAACGTGCTAATACAAAGTTTGTCTAACTAGAATCAGGAAATGAAGGCATTTTTATACATTTTCTAATAAGACATTGCCTACCAAGCTGACGTAGTAAATCACAAGTTTTGTCATCATTATTTTGTAGTGATTGTTTTTACAATATTCTGCTGGTACTATCAATTTTTGTGAGAAACTTCCTAAGAAAAACAACGTGGCCTTGGCTACCACCGGTTAGATATATGCAATGTTACCATTCAAGGTACTATGGCTAATTCGAGCACAAAGCAAGTATAGATTGCAGTTCATTTTTCTAACAGTCCTTTGTCTATGTTATCTCTAACTTCTGCAGCTGTGCATGTTCTCATACTTGAACAGAGCTGATTGTTTAAAATCATTACATTACAGAATATAGCATTGTTCATTCATTTCTTCCTGACCTAGCAGATAATCACCTGCTTCTCAAGTACATTTCCAAAAGGCATAAACACGAATATTGCTGTGCTAGCAATTACTAGGTCAGAGGGCATCTTGCAAGTTTCAGAAAGCACACTGCAGTTTCAAAAAGCATCTTTTAGTCTCATATGAAACTCAACTGTATATAAAACAGTGCATATAAAATAGAATGAAAAACGTGTTAACTTATTTAGTTTCTAATTAGCATTAAGCACACACATTAATACATATTTTTCTGACATCTATAAAACTTTCTCAGATCATCAACAAATTGCTTATTTTGTACTTTTCCTGTATATTTATCTGCATATCTTCTATGTTTTTCTGCCTGTGGATATCTTTAGTTTATTCCTTGCAATAGAATGGTCTGTTCTAGTACAGCACATTGTTTTTATCATGTGTTTCTTTCTAAGTATTTTTGTTGATCTGTTCCCTCTTCTACAGTGTTGTGACAGTAGGGTTGCCACCTTCCTTCATGGCTAAAACCGGAGTAAAGCCACTCCCTTCGCATCACCAGTAACCCCGCCCACCCCAACCCCCTCTCCCACCCACACACTGCCCATTTTGTGATGTCACGATGGCAACACTCGGTGGGAACGCCCTCTTTTTTTGTTCCCGCTGCCTGCTTTTGGCTGATTTACTGTGCTTTTCTGTAAAAAAGCATAGTAAATCAGCCGATTTACAAACTCTGATAGTCTATTTCCTTTTTGAAACCGAATACTTGAGTTTGTACAGTGTTTTCCGGACTACCAGAGAATCAGTTTGATTTCCGGATAGTCCGGAAAAAAAACAGAGGGGTGGCAAGCCTATCTGACAGTGATACTTCTTGTATTAATTGCTTTATATTTTTTGCTATTAAATAATTACATGATTGGCATTTGATTTCTTCCCTTCCTTTCCTATATTGTCCTGTATTTTTGTCGTAAGACTTTTTATTAATTTAGCTGAAGTAATATATCCTATTTACTTCTGTTATATCACATGAATTTCTGTTAATAGTATTGATAACTGTGTTCATTTTTTTTATCAGACTTCTAACAAGTTGGGTCTTATTGATTTTCTGAAATGTATTTCATTCAATGATATTAATATGTATATCCATCTCTATTAAATTAAGCAACTCTTCACTTGGATAATTTCTTCTAAACTGAGGACACATTCTTTATTCTACATTTCCAGTAGGCATTCTACAGAAAGTTCCAGAACATTTTCCAGTGACATATTCTCTTCAGCTGCATCATCTGATGCTCTTTCATATGGGAACTCACTGGCCTATCTCCACAACATCGACTGCACCAGATTTGCCACTGTTTCCTGCTCCTTCCTTTGCCATGGAATTCCAAATGGACTTTTGCACTGGTTTCCTATTAAAGGCTCCAGAGGATCTAATTGTTTCAAGTGATCAGATGCTTCTCATTCCACCTGTTTCTCGTTAATTTGAGGACTCATTGTTCCATCATGCTGTGACATTGCCAGATTAGGATTTTCTACACTAAATCCTTCACTTCGCAGGTAATCCATAAATTCAGTTTCTATTTCTTTAACTTCTCCATTACTAATCCTCTTTTCTACATTCTACCTTTCTTTTTTATTTTTTGTGTTGTGAAATTTTCCATAACCAGATACCTTTGCCTGTGTTTCTCTTCAAATATCTTTGGTTCTGCTTTTTTGTATTGATTAGTTTTGCTTTGTGCTTTGCGTAAATATTCCAGTATATTACATTGCTTTTTCTTTTTATGTCCATATTTCTTCTTCAGATGTCTCCCACTCCACTTGTTTTTCCTTACTTTGGGGGCTCATTGTTCCATTATGCTGTGACATAACCTGTGTCAGACTTTCTACACTAAATCCTTCATTTCCCAGGTATTCTATCACTTCAGCTTCTAGTTGTTTTACTTCTGCTTTACTAATCTTCTGTTCTGCATTTCCCATTTGTGATCTTATTTTTTGTATTGTGAAAGTTTCCATATCTGGGTGCCTTTGCTTATATTTCTCTTCAAATATCTTTGGGGCTAATTTTTCGTATTGATTAGTTTACCTTTCTCCTTTGCATAAATATTGCACCATATTAGATCTGCCTTTCTTTCCCATGTCCATGTTTCTTTTTCCTACCTTTCAAAAATCTCTAGGTTTTGTTCTTTATATTTTTGCAATTCCTCACTTCTTTTTTCTAAACAGCCCAAGGTTTCTTGGTCAGTATAATATTTTCATGAATCTGTTGAATTAATGAGCACAAATTTTCATTTGCGGTTTCAACAGTTTTTTTTTTGTGCAAGTATTTTTCTTTCCTCTACGTCCTCTCTTAATCTTTTTGAATATATTCTATCCAGAACTTCTAGGCTTCTTGCATAATAGTAACAATGCATCATTTCTTTTGTAGCCTCAGCATTCCACTCTATCATGTTTATGGTTCTTATTTGGCCTGTCAGTTTTTTGTGTTTTTTGTGGATTACTACTTGCTTCTACAACAGATGAGCCATTCTCCCCCTAAGCCTGGCCTAACCATATTGCAGGAATGTTTCCATGTCTTCAGGATTCTACTTTGTCATTTTTCCATTACTGGCACCAGTGCACATACCAGGAGTGATTGATTAAGAGTGATGTGGTGCATATTGTGTAGGTAAAGGAGAGGAACAACACAAAAAAGTAAACTAGGGTCATGAGGTGCAGAAAGAAGGAGCAAATGATAAGAGAATAAGCAGTATGTTAAATTGTCAAAACCCAAAGGTAGCACTAAACTTCCCACATAAAATATCCTCTTTCTTATCTGAACAACTACATCAGCATTTGATTTTCCAGACTGCATCCCACCTGTAATCTTATGCCCATCCAAGTCACAACTCATTTGCTTTCTACCCAACTCACTATCCAGTCCAAAAACCTTTTCCATCATATCTGACTACAAAATCTTGGACTGTTTTCCAGGATCACTTTATTCAATAAACCAAACAGTTTTTTTTTTTTTTAAACAGGCAAACCTCCAGAAGCAATTTCAGTTACAACAACTTCTCCAAAGTCCAGAGGTTTAAAGTCAGCTAGACACTGATTATTTGTGCTAGCCACTCACTTTTCTATAGTTTTCTGCCTGACTGACAAAACCACACTGCTATCACCAACAGAACAATTTTCTTCTTTCTCCATTACTCCACAGCATCTCCTAGCTGCCACAGTGTCAGGATCAGAAGCAGGAAGTGTAGCTGCAAAAACGTTCCCCCTCACAATGAAAAGGCAATGTAAGTTACCAGGTGGCATTGACAAATTTCTCCTAGTAGTATAAATATCACATCAGATCTACCCTGAAAAGAGGTCACTGGCCAAGTGAGACTAGCCTAGTCAACAAAGGATAAATAAATAAAAATAAAATATACTATTACCACCAAGTTTTGGAGTTATATGTTGGGATATTTGTAGCTTGGTCTCCATATTGCAATGCAGGTCATTGTTTGGTAGCCTGTGTCTGCCACCTGCTAGTAAGCTGCTATGCCATATTGCAGGAATGTTTCCATGTCTTCAGGATTCTACTTTGTCATTTTTCCATTACTGGCACCAGTGCACATACCAAGAGTGATTGATTAAGAGTGCATATTGTGTAGGTAAAGGAGAGGAACAACACAAAAAAGTAAACTAGGGTCATGAGGTGCCTTTTCTATAAATGGATGACTTCCCATCTATAATATAAACAAAGAAGGGCTTTGTTGTGCAGTCCTTAGCTGGGCTCTCAGCTGTGGTAGTGTCAGTACATTATTATAAGTGTGAATACACATCATTGCCATCACTCCACATGCATGCTAATGGGGTCACCAGGTTATGGAATTTCTTAGGTACTGACTGGGTAATTATGTAACCCATTGTATTTTTGCCAGTGAATTGCCTACTTATTCTGACTCATTATGGTTCCTACTGCACAATTAATCACTGTCAAGTGGCATTGTGCTACCTTAAGTGCACTATTGGGCAATTATGCACCAATAGGTTCATATAGGTCCATAGTTATTTACTAGGCTAATGACCACAGGGGCCTTTTTAAGCTTAGCCAGACATCCTACATCTCTGACAAGTTCTGATACCCTTTATAAGTATAAGCAGAGGTTTGGGAGATGAAACATTTACAAGCAGGGTCCTGGGAGATGAACCATTTATAGGTTGCCTGTGTCCATTAGAGACATAGGTGCCAGACCAGGGATGAATTTCCTGTTCCCCATCCAATTATCCAAGTTGAACTTGAATTGGGTTAGGGAGGAACTCTGTTTCACATGGATGGGGAGCCTGTTCCATAGATGGGGTAGTCTCTGGGATATATACCTGTCTCTCCAGCAGGTCTTATTTATATCACAGGCAAAATTTAAGTCTTTAGAATGGGTAATTCTTGTGCTGTTTGTTTCATGGATATACAGGAGGTCTATCAGAATGGGGTCTGACAATGCTCTGTATGCCAGGCATAGATCTCCCTTCAAAAGCCTGTATGAGACAGAATACAGGGATAGGGCCTTATGATGGTCTGCATAAGACATGTTACTTATGTCCTGTATTCTTTTAGTGAGGAACTTCTGTTGACATTCCGATTGTTGTATATGGATGGATAGGTACATACCAAAGGGGGCACTGTACTCAATGACAGGTCTCATGAATGCCGAATACAGTGGAACAATAACTTCCTTGGACTTGGATGCCATATCTTTGTTTATAAGTTGCACAACATAGAAAGATTTTTTTTCACTACTGTAGACATGTGATGGTCAAAGGCTCGATTACTATCTATGTGTGTCCCTAAGTCCCTGACCACTGGGTCAACTCTAAGCGGTGTGTTGTCAGTATGATAGTTACCAGTAGTGGATGACTTCCCAAAGGATACTGTTATGCATTTCTTGTTATTTAGTTTTTGTCCATGGCTCTGACACCAGTTGTTTGTCTATGTCAGCCCCTCCTAGAGTACATTGGGGGATTCAATGACAGCTCCTACTTTGCAATCATCTGTAAATTTAGTCAGCTAGAGACCACTGACATTGGCATTGACTTCATAGACATAAATGCAAAAAAGGAGCGGTCCAAGGACTGATCCCTGAAGGACTCCACTTCTCACTGGCCTCTTTGTAGAGGTGGAATCCCCAGTTCTAACTTCCTGGGTCCTGTCTGTGAGCCAGTTGGTTATCCATGAGGTGACATACGAGTTTGTACCTCACCTCTTTATTTTGTCAACAATGCCCGAGTGGGGTATTGTGTCAAATGCCTTGGCCAGGTCAAGGTAGGCAGTGTGAACCACTTTTACCTTATCCATTGTTTTGCTTACCTTCTCAAAGAAGTCCATCAGATTGAGAAGGCATGATCTGCCCTTGATGAAACCAAACTGTGTTATGTCCAGTGTCTGGAGGTTTACTATATCTCCATTGATCATTTCAATGATAATTCTTTCCATGTCTTTACATATAAGACTAATGAGACTTATGGGCCTGTAGTTTCCAGGATCTGTAGATGGCCCACCTTTGTGCAGAGGGATGTTTCTGAATCCCACCAAATTTCTTGTGAACTGATAGCTACCTGCTATCAAACCCACTAAAGGACATAATATTCTTGAACTAGTCCTTGCAAATATAGCTTCTTCATGAACTATTCTTCCCTTGGCATCACTTTTGGAATCAGGGTACGCCTACACTGGAGTGAGTCATTTACACTGACAGCAAGTCTTTTGGTATCTGACCCCTCTTCCTTCAAGCAGGAACTAGATGATTGAAGAGGTTTTTACAGCTTCACTGGCTCAGCCATCCTTGAAAAGGCGGTCCAGTCTAAGAATGGGTGCTGCTGAGACATAAAAAGTCACCAAACTCAATTATCTTGTATTTCCTGTAATTTCCATTATTGCTATGAACTAGTTTGTCAGTCTGGTGCCTTGCAGTCAGGGTCAGGTTCTATTACTAAGCTGACAGGGGGGTGCTGTGCTGCAATTTGCAAGTGTATTTAGCAAAATCCTTTATAATCTGTATACAACCGTGATATTTCAGTATTAAATCTATCTATAAGCATTGCAATCTACCATTGCTAAGGACTTAAAAGTGTATAATATGATAAGAAGGAAATATATAGCATAACAAACAGCAACTGATAGAGTGATGACAAGTATGTTTTCTTGATTAAGCAGATACAATAAATATAATGCCTGGTTCACGCAAATCCTTTGCACAACTCTCAGAAGCACCTAATTTTCCTTTTTAGCCATAATCTATTTAAAGTTGTTATTCTATTATTCTCTAAAAGTATGTTTGTCTGTCTAAGCAGTAGAAATTACAGGAAAATAATAAAAACCTAAATTATAAACAAAGTGCCAGGTGACATTTTAACAGTAAATTTACAGTGATCATTTGAAGCAATAACACAACTGCAATTTCATTATAGTGTTTTTAGCGTCCAGTTTCAAGTTTGATCATTTGACCCACATTTTGTCCACTTGTCACATAGCGTATCTCACATTTTATTGATGAAATGTTGAAAGGTGTAGTTCTGCATTGTCTGCGCTTTCCAAAATGTGGTTTACACTGAAATATTACTTTTGACTGAAGAATACTGATTATAAAACTAAAATCCTGATTTTGACTAATATTCTCACCTTTGCAAAATAAAATCTCTCTCTCACATTTGTTTGACAAAGTATAAACAATCATGAACCTGAAAGAAGTATGAATTTGAGCAAAGCAATGTTGTAAAAAATGTTTGTGTGTCCACAATAGAAACTACGCTGTAAAGAAAACAGTGTCACAACAATACCGAGAACACAAAGCACTGGTTGGAATTACTAGTTAAAATAATGCTATCAGGATGTATGCATTAATTTAAGAAAAATTTTCAGAAATGCTTACTAAGGGGTAAGAATCATAAATGTGAAAAGATAATATTAGCTCTGACATGGAACTCAGGCCCATGACCTTCGGCATACCATGCCCATGTCAATGCTGCTGGACCAACAAGATCCTCTGAGCAGGTAGGTATGGTGTTTTCCTTTAAGAGCCTTATCACTTCAGCTGTGATACCCTCAGCATGGTGATTAAGATCAAGTTGTAAACACACACTCAGGTTGCATATGACTCTGTAATCACAGCAGTCAGCTATCATCCCACCCTTTTCCTCATCATGGTGTTTCTTTTCCTTGTATGTCAATTCCTTCCCTAATTTGTAATACAATACACCACATCATCAGTTGTCATCCCTCTGTCTGTGCCTTTTCTTTGTGTTTTGAAACCCTCTCCATTTGTGTCAGCACTGACCCACTGGTCTTTGTCTGTCATTTGTTTTTTGGCTGTCCTAGCTGCCACCCAAAAAAAGTTGTTCTTTCCTCTGCTTAGGCACTGTTAGAATCATAGAAGTGTAAGGATAAACTACTAACTCTTATTTGAGACTCAAACTCAGGACCTTCAGGATATGGAGCTGGTGTCACTTACTAGGGGTAAGACATTTTCTAAAAAGCTCTGCCAGTGGCCTAGAAGGATAAAGGCAGACTTTGGCTCAGGAAATATGTGCTCAGTTACATACTTAGCAGTGCAGATAAAAGGTTGGTTGTTCTCAACCTGGGGGAAGGGTTGAGTCCTGGCTGATTTGTGCAGTCACTTCAAAACTGACCCCTGCCATATGATAGGGCATAGTTAAATGATGGGGACAGGTGCAGAGACATTGTCAGTGTGACCATCCTCAATAGTGATGACTAGAAGGAGAGGGTTTAGCATTTATTTCATAGGTAGGTACTAGGCTAGATACCCTTGTGGACCATTTTAAGCCTAGCCAATGTTCTTAAAGTAAGAATTAAACCCTGTGCCTTGTGTCTGTCATGTAAACACCTTAACCACTATCAGCAAACAAATAAATACAAACCAGCCCAGAAGTTGAAAATGTTGAAACACAGGTGCCCAGTAGGAAAGTAGCTGGAATAAAGAAGCTGAACCACGACAAAGTAAAATCTTCTTTTTTAATACAGAATGGTGAGCGCTTTTGCAATGGTAACCATTGCTTCATCAGACAGTTAATTCAAACAGCAACAGCACTTAAATACTTTAATTCTTTACTAAAACAACCAATCCTACCATTCAAAATTAATTCAGCACTCAGCAATCAGTTAATTACTATGGTTGCCCTTAGTTAATTGCTGAAGTCAGAAAAATTCTGTTTAAAAAACACATACACAAAATGTAAAGACAAGGACATGTGGATAAATATAAATAAAATACATAAAAAGTCAATGAATAAATACATATACTCATATTCCCCATTTAGTAACTACTTATGTCCAGAATGTCAGCAACAGGATGGGGGACATAGTCAATAGTACTGAAAATATGGAAGTAAAATGGATTTTGCGTTTAGGAGCACATAGAAGTTTGGGTTTGAACGGTAGTGTTCCATTGAAGACAGTGCTAAAATCTAGAAGGTTAAAATAAAATAAATAAAAAAATAACAATACCATTTTAATAAGACACGACCACATAAACACATGCAGGGCTTTGGGTCAATATGACAGCATTTCTTGAGCTGTTTTTAGCATATATATATCATTAAAGACAAGCATTTGTTGAGATATATATATATTAAAGCATATGTATTTACTAAGTGGGCAACATGTGCATTTATTAGGCAGAATATATGTATTCATTAAGTTGTTGAGTGTGTACTGCTTATACTTTTATATATATTTTTTATATATATTTTTTATGTTTATATTTATGCATATAAGTAGTTACTAAATGGGGAACATGAGTATATGTATTTATTCATTGGCTTTTTATGTATTTTATTTATATTTATCCACATGTCCTTGTCTTTACATTTTGCGCATGTGGTTTTTAAACAGAATTTTTCTGACTTCAGCAATTAACTAAGGGCAAAACATAACCATAGTAATTAACTGATTGCTGAGTGCTGACTTAATTTTGAGTGGTAGGATTGGTTGTTTTAGTAATGAATTAAAGTATTTAAGTGCTGTTGCTGTTTGAATGAACTGTGTGGTGAAGCAATGGTTACCATTGTGAAAACGCTCACCATTCTATATTAAAAAGAAGATTTTACTTTGTCGTGGTTCAGCTTCTTTATTCCAGCTACCTTCCTACTGGGCACCTGTGTTTCAACCTTAACCACTATGCCAATCCCTTGTGACATAAATACTTCTTTTACTTAAACCACTCCTTAAGCTACAATCATTTCTGCAATACTATTTTATGTCTCCATTTTTGTTTTTACAGTCTTGGTTATCACATGCACGAGTCGTGTGTGTGTGTGTGTGTGTGTGTGTGTGTGTGTGTGTGTGTGTGTGTGTGTGTGTGTGTGCGCGTGCGTGCGTGTGTGTGTGTGTGTGTGTGTGTGTGTGTGTGTGTGTGTGTGTGTGTGTGTTTTATCTTCATGTTCTAGCAGGAAAAAGCATGCTGTCCTAAAACGCCTTATTTTTCCACCAAGAACTTGCAAAATATAATTGATAGATCATATGTTCATTGTAAAACTGTGAGTACCTCCAAAATCATACAGGAAATGACAGAATGCATGAGCCTGATGCTACTTTCCTCTTACTAAATGTTAGTTTGTTTTAGTGTGCATTAATATGTAGAGTTAGCTTGCAGATACATTGTATTACATGGATGGATATAATATTGACATCACTTGAAAGTTTACCTTTCAAAAGCTATAATATGATCAAAAAATGACTGACACCTTGGGTTTATTGTTTGTGCTCATAGCTAGCTTAAAATGTGAAGGCTGGTTTATATATCAGACTTAGCCCCACTGTCAGTTCTCTCTTCTTTCATCTCACACTGCTGTAGAAATACAAACACATAATGAACTATAACTGACATTATTATTCCATTTATCAACCATTTATCAACCACTTCAGACTAACTAGCATGGCATTGTCCTGTGTGCACTTTAAACACAAATTGTCATCGTTTATTGTCTATATATAATTATAAAGCATAATATTATGCAAGAAAACAAACATTTATGCTTTTTTAAGAGTCCATATTCTAAAAAGAAAGCCTCACCTTTAAATCAGTACACCGATTTTCATGAATGTTTTCATAATAACCTCTAAATGAGACTCTGACAAGGCAATCCAGATACATTTGTAAGAAGGTCTCATTGCCTGTTAAAGATAGAAGGGCACATTAAATGGATTTCAAGTGGACTGTCATTGTCACTGATTCCATGTCATCTAACCTTTTAGATCCATTTTACAAGAGAAAAGTATGTGAGCTCATTATCCATACCTCACACTTTACCTTAGAGTCTCTAATTACAAGTAGTGAGCAGAGTTAATTATCTTACCTTTACATAATTATTTATAGGTACTAGTCAAGCCCGTTTCCCCTTGTCAGATGAGAGGACAGACTCAGTCAAATGTGACTTGACAGTTACACTAGGGTGCAATCAAAACACGGCCTTTCCTTTAAAAGGGTCCTTTAAAATATTCATGCAATGAAGTGTGCCAAATTTGCAAAACAATATTGCATAATTTTTTTCAGTTCTTGCCCACATTTAACTTACACATCTATATTAATGATTAAAAGGAAAGTCTGCCGAAGTTCTGTGTCTGACTGAGAAACAAAAGAAAAGGTAGTCATCTCTTAACGTTGGTGCAGTATTTCCTATCAGCGCAACAAAACTCAACATGTTCTTATTTAGAATATTGTAATTACCTAATATTTAAAGCACATCATTTTGGCATTTTAAAATATTTATGTATTTATTTTTATTTGTTTACTAGGTAGGTAAGCTGGTCTACTGACCCCTTCCAGTCACTACCTGTAATATGAAAGAAGCATGCAAGCGGTCAGTGCACAGTGGAATGAAACATGAACAAGACGAATGCACTACACGTTATAATTAATACTACAATAACAGCTGGAAAATTATTACAAACAAGTTAATATTATAAACATGCATGCAGTATATACACGTGTAAAATACCTTTAGTTCCTGCTGTACTAAGCATGAAGTACACAGTTAAATGAACCAGATATGAGGTAAGGCTGAGTTATTTACTTAGTAAACCGGTGTAATAAAAAGAAGAGTAAATAGCTTTGTTCTGGGGATGTTTTTTAATACTGTTTTAAAATCCAACAAGATTTTCAAATTTTTAACTTCATTAAGGAGGTGGTTCCAAGTTTCAGAAGTTGACCTGGGTAAAGTTTTGTATTCTGTAGTAGTTTTGATCCAAGGTCAGGCTAGGATAAAGAATTTATCCTGAGTACTTCACAGGGAATATTTTCAAAAATTACAATTTCTATTTAAATACATAGTTACTTATATACATATGGCTGCATTTCACTTCATCAACACTGATTTGTTCATTGTAAATTTCTGCAAAAGGCTGTTTGTATGAAGGAGATACTGGCTGATTTTTGGGTTGTCGACAAAGTTAAATAGGTTTGTCGTAGGGCTGGGATATTGTGCACAATAACGTGTGTTTTAGGTTTACAGTAAGAGTTAGGTAAGGCGATAGATTTAGATTGTGTGTGAGTATGAGAGTTTTAGGGTTAGGGTATGTGTATGGCTTTGGAAAGGGGATATATTTAATGTATGTGTGCATGTGGTGAGTGTCATAACTGTCTGATGTAGTGGCAGTAATATGGAAAGGGCTTTTCTAAGGTAAGCTGCATATTTTTGGTAAGGGGCAGGAGCAGAGTTAGGGTTAGAGTTAGTGTATATTAATAAAGTTGAGAGGGGGCAAAGAATTGGTGACTCTTGCAGATAAACAGCACTGAAATAATAAATTGGTTATTGCGCATTTGGGTAGCAACCAAGTAACCCACTAAATATTCATACATAGAAGCTGCAGACATTATTCAGAAACATTTCATCCTCCACATTATTGATAATACCAGAACATTTCAAATTCATAACAGAAATCAAATTAATTATAGCTGTATTTTGTAGTATGTGGAAGAACTGCATAACTTGAGAATAACAAATTTGCAGGATTATTGGATATATTAAGAGGTAGATTTGTATGTGCCATATGTCATGAAGGAACTGAAAGTATTTTACACATGAGTACAGGTGACCTGTGTCTGGCATACAAGGCCATCTCAGCCTTGTTGAAGTTGCTGCATAGCTGTAAATCAAACTCTAATCGCGTAACCCACACGCAAGGCCTCAACCTGGTCTGTGACATTAATAGAACTTGTTGGCAGGATAGAGCTGTATCCCAGTGACTACCCCATCTGTGCAATAGACTCCCTCTCCATGTCAAGCAGAGTACCTCAATAGCCCTCTTTAAGTGGAACCTGGATGACTGGATGGGAAACAGAAAATATACCCCTGGGATCTCACCTGTGTCCCTGCTGAAGTGTGGAAACAGGTGCTGACTTTGTGGAAACATGAGTGAAATTCTTGGCTAGGCTTATAAGAGCCTCTGGGCCAATAGCCTAGTATCATCCTATGAACCTGTGAAGGTATATAGAAAGTATTGCTTTCAATGGAAAAACCTTAATTTGATCAGCCGTTAAATAAAGAAACATCAGTAGAAAGAGCAGCCAAAGCCACATCAAGATCTCAAAAGGATGGAGCAATATGTGTTGTAAACATACATGGTCAAATAAGACTGATATGTATTGCATTAAAAATGCTCAAGATTACATAAAAGAGGATAAAGTGAAAGAATGTGCAAGTAAAATAAATAAAACAGAAACAAGCCAAATAGCAGATAACATGGTACGGAATGGCAATCATGATGTACAACACATACACAAAATAATAAAGGCAAGAAATGTAGGTCAAAGCAAAACATAACAAATACAGAAAATAAACACTTTGGCTTCATGTGTATAACTGGATGTAATAAAAGCAACAAAGTTCTGTTTGAACTCCACAATCTAATAATCAGGGTCTCAAGCATCTTGCAGTTTGTATGGGATGATGCTCTTACTCAAACTCAGATAATAAGTTTAAGTTAAAGGTGAGAAAGCCATGCAGGAGACTAGAGCTACCACACCTTGCCTGAGCATATTATTCAAGCTTGAGGAAGGTAAGTAAGGCAGCCATGTAGAGAGAGTAGGAGAGGGGTGGGAATTTACATCAGATTTTTAGGCAGTGATGTGGAAGTAGATTTACATTTAGAGAGCAAGAGGGGAATTTACATTTTGGTGACTGAGAAGGAAAGTTCTTAGGCAGCAATCAGGAAGTTTAGGTTCTGGGTGAAGGAAGTCAATTTTAAGGTTAGAGAGTGATCAGGGAATTTAAGTTTAAGGTGGGGAGTTATGTTATAGGGTTAGGGAGTGGGATTACAGTTTTAGGTTTAATTAGCAACAGGGGAGTTTTAGGGTCAGGCAGCAGTTAGAGAATTTAAGTTTAGAGAGCAGGGGGGGAGTTTTGAAGTTAGGAACTGAGGATTCTGGTTAGGGTTAGGAACCAGGTGGGAGTTTTAGGTTTAAATTTAGGGCTGTGTGAAGTCTGTGCAATTTAGTAGAGTAAGGTGGTGGGAAGGGTAGCTAGGTCAGTAGAATCAGGCTAGTGGGAGTTAGGCTAACAACTTACTACCTTGTCCACATGTTAGCCAAGGTCAGATTACTGTCTACCTATGTTCCCAGATCACTGGCTACTGTGTCAACTCTTAGAGGTGTCTTATTGATGGAGTAATTAGCCTAAGTTGTAGTTTTCCCAAAAGGTACTATAATGCATTTCTTGGCATTGAGTTTTAATCTGTGACGGTGCCACTCCTTTGGTTGTGTTAAACCCTCGTGTACAATATTTGTGTCACTGGGGAATTTATGATAGCTCCCAATTTGCAGTAATTCTTTGAACTTGGTCAGCCTAAGACCTTTCAAATCAGCCTTTACCTCTGAGAAGTAGATGCCAAATAGGAGCAGTCCCAGCATGGAGCCCTGAGGTTCCAAGCTGTTGACTAGTCTCTTAGCTGAAGTGGTATAATTGATACTGATTTCCTGGATCCTATCTGTGAGCCAGCTGGCAATCCAATGAGTTATTTAGGGGTTTATGCCCAGCTCATAGAGTTTGTCATCCATACCCAAGTGGGGTATTTTATAAAACATATTAGCCAGGTCCAGGTAGGTGGTATGCACCATTTTCCTCTCATTCATTGCCTTGGTGATCTTTTCAAAGAAGTTTATTCAAGAATAATACTGGTTTAACGGGTGGGCATTTAGTAATATGGATAGTTGGAAAATAATGTTTAGGAAAGTACTTAAATAGGTTACATAACAGACAATAGCAATGAAACAGCAGAGAGAGGGAGACTTTGGAAGTCAGTTTACCATAAGGCATGGAAGCCAGTGACACAACCTTTAAAATACACAACAAGAGAAGGGTGGGAGGGTTTCTAAAAATGCAAATTGGAGCTCTAGTCCTATTGTAAGAATTTTAAAAACTGTTAAATTAATGTCTCAGCCGGGGGGGGTGACTCAAAAAACAAGGAATAAACAGTAGAAAGGTATGCAGAAAGGCACAGGAACTGAACTTTAAGGTATATACAGCGGTATACTACTATACCACTATAAGTATACTACTATATAAATATAGTATTAGTATATATTGTATATGCATACTAGTATAGTACTATAAGTACTGGTTAGATTTTAGATGTTCAGCTATAGCCACCTGGGATTCTCTGGCTGCAATGCAATTTAACAGAAATATTAAAGCTTTAGATAAAAAAATATATATATATATATATATATATATAACTCTATTCCTTACTGCTAGTGGAATAGTAAGGAAGCAAAAAAATGGAACAGTGTATTACACATCTCTGTGTCAATGGGGAAGGAGTATCGAAAGTATTCAATACCTTTACCTTTCAAGAAGAGCAGATAGGCAGCATAGCAATAATTAGAGATGTTCAGGAATTACTGATCCTAGACACAACTTTTCATTTATTTGGCATGAATTCTTTACAAGTGCACTGGTTCCTAAAGAGACCATAGATTCTTATATTAGCATACCAAGGACCTGCGCTAAAACCTGTGAAATTTGACATGATAATTTATCAGGGTTAGACAAAACAGATTGTTATATACAAATTAATCAAATGAGTGGCAGGCTATTAACATGAAGCAGATGTTATATCTATGTATAACTGTCACATGTATAAATGTGACATTACAAGTACAAGTTAAAGTACCTAACTGAGGAAATTGAAGTCTGAGAGACAAAATGTGAGTCAAATACAGTTAACTAAATGAGAAATACAGCTAGAGTGTTTTGTAAGAGTAATGAGCAGTAAGAAAGCCTGATGTACTAGATATAATTATGATCATGACAAGAAGAAATGCCCTACATTTAATCATTTTTTTTGGACTTTGGCAGAAAGAACAATGCTGCAAAGGTGTAAAATAATAAAGAAGAGTGTGCAAAATAATGTGCATGCTGTAGCCTAGGAGTGGAGTTGTGAATAAGGTCTTTGAAACATTAGAGTAACTAGTAACAGAAGCACTGACATTAAAGTAAGTCATATTCTAAATAAACACAAGAGAGGGAGAGAGAGAGAGAGAGAGAGAATGGCATGGCAGCTGTAATTCTAGAGGAGAACAGACCATTTACCTACAGTTTAACAACAATTGCAGATGCAGAAAAGGAACATAATTAGATAAAATAGGAACTGTAAGCAATATTGTATGACCTGAGATATGCCATGATTAAGTCTATGTAAAGAAGTTCAGCTAGAAGCAGACTGCAGACCTGATCTATAATGATCTTAACAAGCCTAGCCTTACATTCCCATAGTAGGTTGTAGTCTTTATATATTTTTTTCTTACAAATATCCCAGGGATATGTCAAGCAAGGATATAGGTTCATAGGTGTGTACTAGGCCAACGGCCCTGGAGCCTTTACAAGCCTAGCCCATAGAAGTGCCCTGGCATCATGCCGCTGTTCGTTCCCGGTGCCTCTATCAAGTAGAGCCACTGGAGTGATTCCCAGGGTGAACTTTCTATTTCCCATCCACTCATCAAGATTTCTCTTAAAGGGGCGTGGCCAAGATGCCAGACTGCTAGCAGCACTGAACATTAGCTCTGCTTATAACATTTTTATTCTGACAGGAATTTTTATCTAATTTTTGGAAATACTAATCCAAAAGTATATCAGAGGATTTGTGAATATAGGTCCTTTATTATTTTTCAAAAATTAGTGCTAAAACATAAGTTTTTATTATTTTTTCCTGTCAAGAAGTGTTTCCTCAAGAAATCCAAGTATGAGTAACTTGAAGAACTCTCATCAGGACAGTGTGGTAAAGAAGGAGCTGCAAACATTAATAACTACTATTCAAGAACTATCTATAAAAATGGACAAACTAGAGAATAAAATAAATACTATTAAACAAGACTGTAGTAGGCAGCTGGACATTCTTAGTGAAATGGCTAAAAAGCATTCTGAACAAATTCCTTCTATCGAGGAATCTGTAACAGATATGGATGGCAGACTGATGGAATGTGAAAGTCAAAATGAGTTTCTTTTGAAACAGAATACAAAACTAACAGAAAAGCTGGAAGACCTAGAAAGTAGGTCACGGAGAAACAACATTAGAATCTATGGAGTACCAGAAAAGGAAGAGGGAACTGATATGATACACTTTCTTAACTGGCTTCCAACAGCACTAAATCTTCCTGAAGCCCTTTCCTTCAGTATAGAGAGGGTTCACCGGTCTCTAGCAAAACCTGCTTCAACAACAGATTCTCCTAACCCCAGATCCATCATTGTTATATTTTTGTCCTCCCAAGATAAGGATTTGGTTCTGAAGTCTGAGTGGAATAATTCTCCCATCAAGATAAAGAACAATCTCGTTTGTTTTGACAATGACTATATTTCTTCTGTCATATCTAGAAGGAAAGAATGTGTTCCCTTGATAAAATCTCTTAAAAAAGTTAACATCAAAGCACAAATTATCTTTCCATCCAGGATAAAAATATTCTTATCAGAAGGTGAGAAGATCTTTAGCTCTTTGTCAGTGGCTTTGGACTTTATTCACAAGAAAAAAATACTAACTGATATAGAGGACATGGAATGGTCTACACAGAGTCGGAAAAGACATGCAAATAAGAACACGGACTGTCAAAGAAAGGGCAAATAAAAAATTAAAAGAAAAATAGGATTGTTATAAAATAATATTAAATACTTTCTTGCAGAACTCTTTACTTAACGTTTTATTGCAATATATACACAAAGCAAAGGTAAAGTGTCTTTATTTTACAATATTTTATTGGAATACATATACAAAACAAGGGTATTTATTTTGCATAGGCATAGGCATGTATCTATGCATGTATACATGTATGTATGTGTGTGTGTATATATATATATATATATATATATATATATGTGTGTGTGTGTGTGTGTGTGTGTGTGTGTGTGTGTGTGTATATATATATATATTTATATAGATATATGTGTGTGTATATATATATATATATATATATATATGTGTGTGTGTGTGTGTATATATATATATATGTGTGTGTGTGTGTGTGTGTGCATGTGTGTGTGTGTGTGTGTGTGTGTGTGTGTGTGTGTATATATATGTGTGTTTATATGTGCATATGTGTCTGTATATATATATAAATATATATATATATATATATATATATATATATATATATATATATATATATATCTTTTTTTTTCTTCTTCTTCTTTCATACCATATGCTTACTATAACCAGGCGCAGTTAACTTCATTATATATTCATTTGGGATACAAAAGTCATGCTATCTTACTATTAATTCATGATTTCCAAAGTAAAGCATTCATGTGTGTTAGTAGTGGGGTATTACTGTTTAGTCTATTGTGATTACAGTGTATGGAATCCCCACAACAAAAGTGCCCTTAGGAGATGGTTTACTTAAGATAGTTTTGTTTCCTCTTGACATTTTTGAAAGATGTTCATATCATGATTAATATATATGTATTAAAAGTAAAGGAAGCAACAGACCACGGCTATAGAGAATGTAAAATAGTTTAATCCACAATGAACATAGAATGGTGAGTGCTTTCGTGGGCCAAGCCACTTCATCAGACATTGAAACAAAGTATAAAATTCCTTTATATATCATCCTACACTCACTAATTGGGACCCCACCTTAATTTAAAGTAACAGGTCATTCCATGTGCAAACGAAAAACAACATATAAAAACAGTGTATTAAACAGCATATAGGAAACAACACATTTAAAAACATGAACCAACATTTTTAAAAACATTTTTAAAAACTAAAACACACCAAAGGTATATTAATATTTCGCTTTAACTAGTCTCTTCCTAGGAGAATGGGCTTGATGTTCATTTTGTCATTAAGCCCCCTGCCCATACTGGCCCTAAGTCTCACAATCCATTCAAGTTTTTTCATCTCAGCTTTCAATTTCACATCACCCCCCCGAGGTTGTCCACAACTCTGTCAATGGCCATGAAGGTGAACCTATGTGTGTCACCAAAGGTTCCTACATGTCTAGCTAAGGCATTCGTCTCTGCCTTCCTCCCTATATCATAGGAGTGCTACCACCTGCAATCCCTCAACCTCCTGCTCATCATCTCTACATAGAATGATGCACAGGCCACACAATGGGCCAAGTACACAATGTTTGTACTATTACAGTTTGCAGAGATTTTAAACTTAAACACTCTATCCATATCAGGATGCTTGAATTCTCCACTACAATCTATATACATCCAGAAATTGCAGGCTTCACTGGGAACGGTACCACCTTTACCCCCACTAGCAGGATCCTTTGCCAGGCCATGTTGTGACCTAGGTCCACACAGGATCCTTTTCAAGTTCTTTTTATTTTTATATATAAACTTTGGGGTATCACCTACTAAACCTTTAATAGCTTCATCAGCCCACAGGATGTTCCAATTCCTGTGAAAAAAGTTTTGTAGAAGCTTGATGTTACTGGAGTAATTTACTGACATTCTCATTTGTCCATCCATAGTCCCTACCCTCCGCATTGGCCGTTCACCATCAGAATTATATGGTCTACCCTCTGTGCTCCTACATTCCATTACACCCCTCAGGGTGTCCTGAAGTTCAGTGGGGGCATAACCCCTCTGTAAAAACCTCATTTCCAGATCACCCAACTCACTTTCAAATCTATCCTGATCGGCTGTCAACCTAGAAGTCCTCAGTCCCTGCCCCCTCACAATATTCTTAACAATGTGTTGGGGATGCATGCTCTTTCTGTGTAAATAACTATTTCTATAGCAATCCTTCCTGTGTATTTCTGTTTCAAATAATCCATCATCCCTCTGTATAACCTTCACATCCGGGAAGTCAACTGTACTAAAGGATCTCTTCATGGTGAACCTCAAGAAACTGGTGCATCTATTCAAATGTGAAAAAAATGGGGCAAAAGTAGACTCATCCCCCTCCCACAAAATAAAGAGGTCATCTACAAACCTCCAATAAAATTTCAAGCATTTGTCATATTCTCCCAGTAGAAATTCCTTCTCCCAATGGGCCATAACAATATTGTCATAGCCATTGGCACAGGAAGTGCCCATGGCCATGCCATCCAACTGCTTGTACAGTGTGCCTTCAAACAAAAATAAATGATTTTCCAAAATGAGCACCATTAGAAGAGATAAAAAATCAACACATCGCCCATTGTACAGCCCATCTTCCAACAGGTATTCCTTAAAATATTCAACCCCCACCTGGTTGGGAATAACAGTAAACAATGACTGCACATCCATGGTAATGAGCAGCAGCCTATCATCACTCACATACGTATTAATGAATGAATATAGATCTCTCAAGAAATTTTCTGTATCTAACAAAATAATAGAATTTCTCCTCAGGACAGGTTTCAGGTGTTGCTCTACGTAGATAGATAGTGTTTCCATAGACCAGACCCTCCCTGACACACTGGGTCTCATTGGTGGTTCCAGGGGGGGTTTTGTGAATTTTAGGGAGACCCTGTATTATAAGTACCACAGGACGTTCAACAATAAAATAATTAATAAATCACTGCTAATAACATTGCACTGTAGACATTCAAATACAGCATTATATACAGAGTCATTGCACCTCTGTACCTGTTGAAAATCCACTTTATGATAAAACTTTATATCATTCAACATGTTGAGCATGGTGTCCCTATAATAGGAGTAATCCATTACCACCATAGATCCCCCTTTATCTGCTGGTCTTATGTAGATGGAAATATCATTGTGCAAGCACTCTAAAGCTATTCTTTCTTCTTTACTTAAGTTATTAAAGTATCTGCCACTGGAATCACTGTCATATAAATGATAAATATCTCTAACACACACCCTCTCAAAAGCATCACGTATTGCACTATTAGTAGGAATGAACCCACTAGGTTTCTTAAAAACATTTACATCAGTATGATCATTCACAGTTTTGCCAAACTGCATTTTCAACATTGTATTTTGTGTGAAGGCTTTCAGTTCCAGAATGTTATCAGTCACTGTCATTTTGTTAGCAGGTATAAATGACATACCTTTACTCAGCAAACTATCTTCAGCCTCAGTGAGAGTCCTCCATGAAAAGTTCCATACTAGAGTCTGTCCCCTTGTTGCCACATCTTCTTGATGGTCATCGATTGCTGCTGCTCCTCCTCCTGGGACATTTTCCGTTTCATGCGGCCTCTGCTTTGTAAACAGTCGCAGAAAGGGGCTTGTCGTATAGGATATGGAGTGGTTAAAACAGTGGCATTCAAGTCCTGTGATGGCTCTGTGGCGTGTGAATGCATGGTTACTTTACTATACTTGCTGCCTGCTCCATTAAAGGTGGTAGGTGCATCAACTATATTTTTGTCACGAACCTCAGAGCGCCCAACTTCAGGGCAAAGTGCATTGGAAATGGTACTTACTCCTACCCCTTCCTGTATAAGAGCACCGCTCCCTACAGCATTGTTAGTTTTATCTTGTGTGAGTGGTGTGCTTGCATCAGATGTCATATCTTCGTTCTTCTGGTCATCTACCCGATGCGGAACTGTGGTTGGACGCTGTTGGTTCCTATAAGTGGCGTCAGGGCCATTCCACTCTCTAGGCCAAGTAAACACCGGCCCATTCAGGAAATCCTCCTTGTCCCTCAAAATTTTCTTTTTCTTGTAGGCAATGAGTTGTCACTCATATGCACCAACAGTTTCAATCAAGTTTGTCAACCAGATTACTAGGAAAGCGTTCATACAGTTCCTCTTGTGTCTTATAGACATTGTCTGAACGTTGAGCCTCCTCAGGCTTAAAGTAATCAATGAGCAATTGCATATATTTGCAGCTTGATTCTATATTAATACACTGCCATCTTGCCAACAAATCTGGATACAAAGTACCATATGTTGGCATATTTAGAACATGCAGGCAACGAGGGACAATATTTAATTGCAGACATTCTTCAAAGTAAAGTCTCTGTGACTGCAGGCATTTGAATTTACACAAATCACTATCCAATTTAAAGTGCATTTTCTTCAAAGTCACAGCATCATACTCACTGTTAATATCAGGCAACGCCATACTGACAGACATTTTTTGATTAAGCAGAGGATTCTCTGTAATCTCTACAAACCTTCTTAGGTGTCACAGGTCTTGGTCATTCCCTCCTCTTAAAATATTAGCCTGTTCAGGACCTACCACTGAGAGATTACCTTCTGCCATGTCCAAGCACCACTTGTAACAAAATACAACCAAGAAAAGTACAAAACAGGTGAAGATGGTAAACTGTACACTGTACTTCCAAAAAATAATCCAAATGTCTAAAAAGTAAAGGAAGCAACAGACCACGGCTGTAGAGAATATAAAATAGTTTAATCCACAATGAACATAAAATGGTGAGTGCTTTCGTGGGCCAAGCCACTTCATCAGACATTGAAACAAAGTATAAAATTCCTTTATATATCATCCTACACTCACTAATTGGGACCCCACCTTAATTTAAAGTAACAGGTCATTCCATGTGCAAACGAAAAACAACATATAAAAACAGTGTATTAAACAGCATATAGGAAACAACACATTTAAAAACATGAACCAACATTTTTAAAAACATTTTTAAAAACTAAAACACACCAAAGGTATATTAATATTTCAGTTTAACAAGTCTCTTCCTAGGAGAATGGGCTTGATGTTCATTTTGTCATTAAGCCCCCTGCCCATACTGGCCCTAAGTCTCACAATCCATTCAAATTCTTTCATCTCAACTTTCAATTTCACATCACCCCCCCGAGGTTGTCCACAACTCTGTCAATGGCCATGAAGGTGAACCTATGTGTGTCACCAAAGGTTCCTACATGTCTAGCTAAGGCATTTGTCTATACCTTCTTCCCTATATCATAGGAGTGCTCCCGCATGCAATCTTTCCAACCTCCTGGTTGTCATCCCTACAGAGAATGACGCACAGGCCACACAATAGGCCAAGTACACAATGTTTGTACTATTAAAGTTTGCAGAGAGTTTAAACTTAAACATTCTATCCATATCAGGATGCTTGAATTCTCCACTACAATCTATATACATACAGAAATTACAGACTTCACAGGGAATGGTACCACTTTTACCCCCATTAGCAGGATCCTTTGCCAGGTCATGTTGTGACCTAGGTCCACACAGGATCCTTTTCAAGTTCTTTTTATTGCATGGCCTGGCAAAGGATCCTGCTAGTAGGGGTAAAGGTAGTATTGTGATTGGTCCTTTAGAGGGAGAGAGAGGGGTAAAGTTAGCACTGTGCCTGTCGGCCAGTATGTTGGCAATATCTTTTGGGTCAGTATAGGAGGTACCATTGTGCAGTAAATCAGAGCAAATCTGGGAATTGCCATGGAGATTCTTGATATAACTGTAGAAGGCTTTGTGGTTGTTTTTAGTGTCTGCCACAATTCTGCCTTCATAGCTAGCTTTAGAGGTTTTGATGAGGGATCTCAACTTTTTGTTGAGGCTAATAAGGAAGTTTTTCTAGTCTTGGGACTTCACCTTTTTCTGCAACAGTTTCTTCCTTCTGTTGTTGGGACATTTACATGCTTGCCCTGTCCATGAGTGACAGGGGTGCTAAAGTGTGGTTGGATTTGTGGCTACTCATCCATTCATCCAAAACCACATTTGAACAGAGTAACAGATGTACTTTGCTTTAAGTGAAGAGGAAGACAGCTCCACACAAGCGGTATTCTGTGTGATACAAGTCCATCCCTCCAACATGTTCTATTTGATTAGATTGAGATTCCTTGACTGGATATTTATGGTACCATTGGACTTGCAGATTTGTAATAGGTCTGACAAAACAGGGTCTGTTGAAGCTTTATATATGAGGCAGAAGCTGCCTGTCAGAAGCATGATAATGAGACAGAGGACAATGCTTTGAGATAGTCTGCATACTTTTTACAATTTAGGCTCTTGTTTTTTTTTTTTTTTAGTGAGAAAGCATTGTGGTCATTCTAGTTGTGACAAGTGCTTGGATATGTACATACAGAAAGGGAAGTTATATTCAGTGATCAGCCTAATGAATGTCAGGTATGTTGGCATGATACGTGCATCTGGATACAATACATTTAGCAAATAATATAAGCTGTGCAATGAAAAAGGACTTCCTTACAAAAGTGGATACCTGGTGATGAAAGGGCAGCTCATTATGGATACAGTTTCCCAGATCCTTAACTATGGGATCGATTTTCAGGGGTATATTGTCAGTGTAATTGTTACAACGGGAGTCATGCTTGCTGAAAGATATTATATACTTCCTGGCATTTAGTTTTAGACTATGGTTTTGACACCAGTTATTTATTTGGAAAATCTGATAATATGAAAGCAAAAAAAAGACCAAGAACATAATTACACATCACAGGTACATTAAGTAAAATTGTTTATCAGAACTCATGAAGAATTGTTAGATTAACTAGAGCTTCTTTAGGCAATAACAGAGATACCAATGACTAAAGAAAAAGTAGCATAATTCAAGAGATGTTATGACATTGACTTAGAAATGCGTGACTGAAAGACATTCCAAAGTGAGGCTGACCTGATCAAATATCATCTGTAAGGAAAGTAGTTCAATCTTTTTTTCTTTTAAGGAAGAAATAAGTTGCATCTAAGGTTTTAATGTCAAAGCTAAAAAATGTCCCCGGTGAGGTGGAATCCCAGAGATGATACCTAAATCATATCTGGGAATGATGAAGTGCAAAGAAAGAGAGAGATATGATGTATTTGCCAGGAATACAGACTTAAATAACACAAGCAGTGCTGTGTTGTGTCATATGCAATTAATACTATAATAGCAACTCAAAAGAAGAAATGCTAACATACACATTTTCAGGAAAAGCATGGTGAAGAGAATACACATATTTGTTTCATGTTTTAAGTAATCAGTATATCTTACTCAAAGTAACTCTGAAATAATCAGACTGACATGAACAAATATAAGTGATTACTGCATTAAAGTTTCCATTGCTGATACAGGGAATACCTGTTGTTATTATATCTGATAGTATTCCACAATACTCAAGTCAGGAACTCAAATTTGTGCATGAATAAGAATTCAGATGTACAATGTTCACTCCACACTTTATTTAATTGAATGGACAAGCATGGAGAACTACCCATAGAGTCAAGAATCTCATGTGAAAGACCAGTAGCAAATATATTGAGGCTATCTTCTCACAGTTATGGAATACAGGCATACTAAACTGCAAGGACTTAATCTTTGACTAGCTCTGTTGTTGAGGGACAAAAGTTGAAAAGCAGATTGCCTGCTTTAGCTACTTGACTTATACCTGAAAATGCACACAAAATAAAGAAAACACTAGAAAAAAGAAATCAGAGATAAAAAATACTACTGTTACACAAACTGCAAAAAGAGTGCATGATTTACAAGATGAAGACAAAACAATGCAAATGCCAAGGGAAAGTCCACAGCCTCAAGATGAGACTATTTTGAAGCATCGTTACCAAGATCCTATGTAGTCTGTGGGAAAGATGATAAGCTCTGTAGAAGAAATCAGATAAATTTTTACAAGAAAAACAAGTTGAAATCAAGGAGGAAGGAAGAAAAATAGCCAGAAGTGTCACAATAAGTCATGTTGCAAGAAAATAGAGTCAGTGAAAGATGTGTTGGCTGAATTTTGAAAGGCCGGTTGTCTGTAAACGAAGCTGCAGTTTACCAAGTTCTGTCTCAAATGTGAGCCTAGCTATCAAGTGGGATTAGTCCTGTTAAATTCTCTAGAAACAGAATGACACTGAAAAAATCAAATGGATATGTGGTCTTTTCTGAGGACTAAAAAGTTCCATTTGGTATAAATATCCTTTAACATGCAGACTATAGTGTTAAAAGTTTAATTACAATGTATCCTCATAGGTATATATATTTATATATATATATATATATATATATATATATATATATATATATATATATATATATATATATATATATATATATGGGTTCATGTCAGTTTGACATTCACTCTACCGACACATGAAATAATCGAAACCGCAAACACGGACATTTAACAGGTAAGAGGTTTACATTTCGCTAATCATGCCTACCACACATGCATAACACTGCCACACTTACTAAAACATGGTAGGCATGATTAGCGAAATGTAAACCTCTTACCTGTTAAATGTCCGTGTTTGCGGTTTCAATTATTTCATGTGTCGGTGGAGTGAATGTCGATCTTCCGACTTGTCGATGTACTGACATGAACCCATATATATATATATATATATATATATATATATATATATATATATATATATATATATATATATAGTGTGTGTGTGTTTGTGTGTGTGTGTGTGTGTGTGTGTGTGTGTGTGTGTGTGTGTGTGTGTTTTATAGTTTTTAGAAAAGGAATTTCATATATTGGTAAATAGCTATAATGCTAATAAACTAACTATGCTTGTTTGCATGTTGTCATACAGACTTGTTTCTAAGAAATCAGTTGGAAATTATACCACTGAGAAGTTTGACTGTATCTGCTGTTTCTATTATTTATTAAACCTTATGATTGTGACAGTCACACAAAAGCAGTCAGCATTGCCTTCCAACCCTTTGCAGCAGCTTATCGTATCCTTCACATAAAAGATTATAGGACAAGTTAAGTCACTATAGATGATCATGAATTACGTGAATCAGTGAACATGATCATGCAAGAATGATTGATAAGAATTGCATCAAATGTGCGAAGACTCAGCCTGGTGCCATAACTCAGAAGGTGGAGTCCTGACTGTGACCCATGTGACTGGGGTTCAATTAGTGGCTCAGCAGTGGAAGTGGAGGAATGATGATGCATGTCCTGCTCACCTTTCTTGGAGGTGCACAGGGTTGCACACACTTGAAGTCACACCACTGGCATGAGTTCCCTGGTGGAGAATGGATAAACCACCATTCTTACTTCAAGGGGAGTGTCAGGGCTGCCTGAGAGGAAATTACCCTTGCTGAAAGCACCCTTCACTGTGGCCCATTGTATGTTCTCCTCATTGGCATTTTGCCAGTAGCATGTGGTGACCATAGCAGCATAATGCAACAAGAAGCTATCTCAGATAGCTGACTGAATGATGGCTCCTCCCTGCTGACCTTTATCTCATTGATGGGGAAAGAATAGGCCAACTGGCCAGGAGGGGACTGATGACTGACAGATAGACCAAAGAAATGTAAAAAAATGTGAAAATATTCACCAGATCATGAAGGAAAAGCACTTCCAGCCAAAAATGAGCAATCATAATGCATCTCCAAGAGGATGACATGTCAACATACGAGATCAAGAAAAATGATCATTTTTTGAGCAGTGTGACCCTGTACTTCAAAAGGGATGACAGATAAGATCAAAAAAGATGAATGGTTCCAGAAAAAGATGACAAACCATATTCATGGCCTTAGAGGGATGAGAAATTAGGTAATTTATCAATACAAGATAAATACCATCCAAAATTATGACTAGCCATACTAGCAATGTTATGGCATTTCTATCTGGAAATATACCTGAAGGAGCTACCAGTATAAATATTCTTAGCTAAATAAGTTCACAGAGATTCCAGTGTGTGTGTGGCTAACCTTTCTGAGGCTGAAGCTACAGGAAAGGGTAAAGTATTAATTTACAAAAAGCTTACAAGTTCATAGGTTCATAGGTTCATAGGTTCATAGGTAGGTACTAGGCTATCGGCCCAAGGGCCTGTGTAAGTCTAGCCAACAAAGTTCCATGGCTTACGCCAACCCAAGAAAGTTAATTTCCTGTGCCTCTGTCAAGCAGAGCCACAGAAGTGGTCCCCAGGGTGTATTTCCTATTTCCCATCCACTCATAAAAATTTTTCTTGAAGAGTGTTAATGAGGAACTTTGCGTAACATAGATGGGTAGCTTGTCCCAGAGTATGTGAAGTCTCTGGGACAGGAATCTATCCCTCCAGCAAGTCCTGTTTATTGTGGTGACAAGGTTTAGGTCCCTAGAGCGTGTAGCTTGGAAGGATTGGGATTTCTTTAGGTGTAGCATGTCCAACAGCTCTGGGTTTGACATAGCTTTATATGTCAGGCAGAGATCACCTCGGAGTAGGTGATATGCTACAGAGTAAAGCTGGAGTTTTTTGAGATGATCAGTGTAGGGCATCTGTTTGAGGCCAGTAATTCTCTTTGTGAGGTACTTCTGTGGCCTTTCCAGCTGCTGCAGATGTCTTGTGAGGTACATTCCAAAAGGGGTGTTGTACTCTATAATGGGTCTAATGAGTGTCGAGTAGAGGGGAACAATGACCTCTTTTTCCTGGATGAGAACTCTTTTGTGATGAGGTGTGCCATGTAGAAGGATTTCCTGACTACTGTGGCAATGTGATTATCAAAGTTGAGACTACTGTCCAACTGGGTCCCAAGGCCTCTTATCACACATATGGTGTTAAGAAGACTGCCACCTATGTGGTAGTTCATGGGTACAGAGGTTTTAACAAAGGGGATAACAATGCACGTTTTGGCATTGAGCTTGAGGCCACGGCTCTGACACCAGGCATCTGTCTCAGTGATGCCCTTCTGTAGGATGTCCACATCATTTGGGGACACAACTATAGCTCCTAGTTTGCAGTCATCTGCAAACTTCATTAGCCAGAGGCCTTATGTGTTAGCCTGTACTTCAGAGAAGTAGATACCAAACAGGAGAGGTCCCAGGACTGAACCCTGTGGTACTCCACTTGTCACTGGTTTGAAGTCATATTTAGAGTCTGCAACTTTTACAGTGTGGGTTCTGTCAGTGAGCTAGTTGGCAACCCATCTTGTGACATAGGGATTTATACCTAGTTTACTGAGTTTAGCTATAATTCCAGAATGGGGGATGGTGTCGAAAGCCTTGGCGAGGTCAAGATAGGCTGTGTAAACCTCCTTACCCTCATCTACGGCTTTGGTGACTGCCTCAAAGAAGTTGACCAGGTTCAGGAGGCAAGATCTCCCTCTCACAAACCCGAACTGGGTGGGGTCCAGAGTTTGGAAGTTACCGATGTCTTTGTTTATGAATTCCATGATGATACGTTCCATGGCCTTGCAGACCAGGGTCGTCAGGCTAATAGGGAGATAGTTCTCAGGATCAGTGGTGGCTCCCACTTTGTGGAGTGGAATAACTGTTGCTGTGCACCATTCAGTGGACACAAAGCCTGACGTGAGGCTATGACTGAACATGGTGCTTAGGTGGGGAGCCAGTTCATTTTGAAGTTCATGTAAAACGCAGCCTGGGCTGTTGTCCGGTCCCATGGATGCTGAGTTTTTGGCTTTAGAGAGTGCTGCTTTTACCTGTCAAGTTGTGATTACAGGGACTATGCATTCTTCCTGTATAGATATGGGCCCTTTAGGGGGTGAGAGGGGGGGGTAAAGTTAGCACTGAACCTATCTGCCAGGATGTTGGCAATATCAGTTGGTTCTGTAATTTTTATGCCATTGTGCTGTAACTCAGAGCAGATCTGGGTGTTGCCATTGAGATTCTTGACATAGCTATAAAATGCTTTGTGGTTGTCCTTAGAATCAGTGGCAGTCTTGTTTTCATAGCTAGCTTTGGAGGATCTTATAAGGGATCTCAGCTTCTTGCTGAGGCTGACCAGGAAGCTCCTCCACTCATAGGATTATACTTTCTTTTGCAACAACACGCATCCTCCCTCCTCTGTGCATTCGGCCCTGTGACTAGGCTGCTGCTCTCACTTCCCGTTGCTCCCGAGAGTGTTTTCCCCCTTCTTCACTGACCAGACAGGAGATTCCTCCTCTCAAAAGAGAAGACGTCCGTGGACTATCTGCTTGAGCCATATTCTTTTCTGGGACCCTATCTCCCTTGCTAAAGAGACTCAGTTTGCTCCCCAGAGTGTTTTCCCCCCCTTCTTCACTGACCAGACAGGAGATTCCTCCTCTCAAAAGAGAAGACATCTGTGGACTATCTGCTTGAGCCATATTATTTTCTGGGACCCTATCTCCCTTGCTAAAGTGACTCAGTTTGCTCCCCAGGCAGTTTTCCCCCTTCTTCACTGACCAGACAGGAGATTCCTCCTCTCAAAAGAGAAGACATCCATGGACTATCTGCTTGAGCCATATTATTTTCTGGGACCCTATCTCCCTTGCTGAAGAGACTCAGTTTGCTCCCCAGAGTGTTTTCCCCCTTCCCCACTGACCAGACAGGAGATTCCTCCTCTCAAAAAAGAAGATGCCCGTGGACTATCTGCTTGAGCCATATTATTTTCTGGGACCCTATCTCTCTTGCTAAAGAGACTCAGTTTGCTCCCCAGAGTGTTTTCCCCCTTCTTCACTGACCAGACAGGAGATTCCTCCTCTCAAAAGAGAAGACATCCGTGGACTATCTGCTTGAGCCATATTATTTTCTGGGACCCTATCTCCCTTGCTAAAGAGACTCACTGTATGTAATCTCTTACATATGTTTTTCTAGCATCTACCTACCCTTGAGCAGCATTCTACTCCGGTACGAGTGAACGTAGCCTACCACTGGTCACTGCACAGGCCCCCCCATCCTTTGGCTTCCAGTCTTTCTCCGCATAATTACCTCCATCTAACCTTTATAACCTAACCTTCCTGTGGAACCTATTCTCCTCTGAGTGCACCTCCCTCCTTCTCCACTAGGTAGCAGCATACTCCTATACAAGGAACTGCATTGTTCCCCTCTCCCAGCCCCACTTACTTTTTCTGCCTAAAATTGTCTCTGTCCTACACTAAAGACTTAGTAATTTAACTCCCCACACTTCCATACTTACTTTCAGAGAGTCCTTCTCTAACCAAACATAAAATCATAACTATTAACTGTAAACCAAAGTTAATAACCATATACCTGCACCCCTGCTGTAATTCTCCTTCTCCAGCCTCAGGTCACTGATTGTTTTTTGGGCCTTTCCCACCTATTTGGCTCTTTCCACTCCGTTCGCCCTGCGGGCTCAGTCCGCTCCCCTACCCTGACCCCAATTCTCACCCGCCCCCAGTACCTCTACATTTATCCCCCTCCTATCAGTCCCTCCCTCTCAACCAACCAATCCAGATACACCTTTCTCCCTCCCCTTCCTCCACCCTACCTACCTCTCTTAACCACTCCCCCCATACTCCTAACATCATATCATCCTCTTTTTCTATCTCCTCTAACTGACTCCAACTATCATGCTCACCCTTCCTCCGAAAGTCCTTCTCCTCTCATCCTTCCCCTTCCTTCTAGTATCTCTATACCAAATCACCTGCTATACTAATTTCCATTTACTCTCTCCTCCTTTTACTCCTCAACTCCACCTTGCTTCCCATTACTACAACATCTCAGCTTCTTTAGTTCCCTCCCACCCTATCCTTCTCTTGAAAGTAAACTTTTTCTAAGCTCAAATAATAATAAACCAGATCTCTTCCAGCCTCCTCTATCTAAATACAAAACTAATAAACACATCCCCCATCACACATACCTTTACTTAGCTGGTGATATTCACCCCAATCCAGGTCCTAATTTCTCTCCTACAAATCTCCCTTGCATCAACAACAAATCCTCTAACAAAAACCTCAATTTCCTCACTATCAATGCCCAAAGCTTAAAAAATAAATTAACTCTCTTCCATGCCTGGCTCAATCACAACTCTCCTGACATAGCAGCTATCTCTGACACCTGGCTAAAACCTCACATTAATGACTCTGAATTCCTACCCCCAGGATTCCATTATCTCCGATCGGCCTGACCTAATAGAAGAGGTGGTGGTGTTGCTCTAGTCTACTCCAACCTCTTGTCAATCACTCCCTACCCTAACCCTATCCCTTCTTTCAATAACGCTGAACTTGTAATTGGCATACTAAAAATAAACAACCACAAAAGTATCTGCATTATTTGCCTCTATATTCCTCCTGGCAACAATACCAATACTCTGGAAGACATTCTCTCCTGGACTTCCTCCAATATTAAGCTAGAAACCTTCATTTTGTGAGATGTAAATATTGACTGGGGAAAAATCATTAACCCTAATCCCACATTAGCCATCAACCTATTCAACTTCACTCAACTTATTAACTCCATTACTAGACCTAACAAAACTAATCCCTCTGGCACCATACTTGACTGGATCCTAGTATCTCATCCTAACAAAGTTATAACATCTGGTATCACCCCTGACCCATTAGGAGACCACCTCCCTACCTTCTCCATTCGAGCTACTCCCACCTCCCCACACTCTCACCACTACATTCATACTCGTAACCTATCTAACTTTAACCCTACTTCTTTCTCCAACTCTCTTAAGCTAACTAACTGGAACCCCCTAAAAACACTACTATTAGACAAAGCCGTTGACTATTTCAATTCCACTTTTATAACTGTCCTTAACTTCATAGCTCCCATAAGAACAAAAAGAGTTAAAACAAATACCACCCCTTGGTTTACCAAAGACACAAAAAAAAAATAATGCTGCAAAGGGATAAAACCCGGAAAACCTACATTAAACACAAACAACCTGAAATCTTCCTTAAGTATAAGCAGTTGAGAAACCCTGCCAAAGAACAAGTCATTAGAGATAAAAAGTCTTACTACATCAAACTACAAGAAAACCATACTAGAAATCCCAAGCAATTCTGGAATTCTATTAATTCCCTCCTTAGTCCAGGTACAAAAAACAACCCCTGTCATGATACCAGCAAATCTGACCTTGAAATAACCTCCCTATTCAATTCCTTCTTCACCTCTTCCATCGCTGAGTTAACCAAGATATTCACAAACAATAACCTTCCTCCCCTCCCTGCTCAATCTTCCATCCCCTTCTCTTCCCTCCCCTCTTTCAAACTCAAACCAGTATCCACTGACCTAATAAAGAAACTTCTCTATAATTACTCGAATCCTACGTACCTAAACTGTGGCGCACTGCTTTCATTCTTCCTCTCCACAAAGACGGTAAAAATTATAATGTCTCCAATTTCCACCCTATAGCCATCCTCTCCCCTATCTCCAAATCCTAGAAAAATGTATCCACCGTCAGCTCCTGCCATTCCTTACCAAACACCAACTACTCTCTCCTACCCAACACAGCTTCCACCCCAGACACAGTACTAACACCGCCCTTCTCTCCTTCTTGCACTCTGTTAATTCAGCACGTGACTCTGGTAATATAGTATCCTCTGTTCTACTTGACTTATCCAAAGCTTTTGATACTATTTCCCATACCCACCTTCTAAATTACCTCTCTGATCTCAACCTATGCCAAAAACCCTTTTCTGGTTCTCCAGCTACCTTTCAAACAGGTCCCAAGCTGTGAAATGGGGCCAAGCCACCTCTACCTTCCTTCCTACCCCTACCGGAGTACCCCGAGGTTCCGTACTAGGCCCATTACTATTCAATATCTTTATTAATGACATCCACAAAGCCATTCCTAACACAAAAATTGTGCAATACACTGACGATTCCACTTTGATCTGCTGTGCCCCTAACCTAACATAGCTCCAAGCCCTAACACAAAGTGCCTTCTCAACCACTGAAAACTGGATGCTCCAAAATCATCTCTCTCTAAATGCAAACAAAACTAAGATCCTCCTTTTCTCCCCCTCTAAATCCTCCTCTCTTGATAAAAACTCATTCCAAATTACCAGTCTCAACAACTTCTCTATTGAGATTGTTCCCTCCACCAAACGTCTCGGTGTTACAATTGATGACCAACTAAAATGTAATACTCATATCCAGCTAAACATCAAAAAAACCCACATAAAACTAGGTTTACTGTATAGAAACAACCACTTCCACTTTCCTCACACCAGACTAACCCTTGCCTCTACCTACCTCCTTCCCTCCCTACTGTATGGAACTCCCCTACTCACTAATTTATCATCCACACTTGCCTCCAAATTGGAACAATGTTACAACAAAATCTCTAGATTTGCCACAAATGCCAAATCCTCCTCTCATCACTGCACATCCCTTCACTCTCTAAACTGGCTTGAACTCCCCAATCAACTTGACTTTCTCCAAATCATCACAGCCTACAAATTATTGTTCCATCCTACTAACTGGCCTGCTCTTTCTAATATTCTTCAACCTTATACCCCCCCCCCCTTAGATCACTTAGATCTTCTCACCAAAACCTGATCAACATACAAAAACCCAAGTGCCCAGCAGGTCAGCTTCTCTTATCCTTTACCCTAGCTAAAAAATGGAATGCCCTGCCCTCCACACTAAGGACATGTACCAACCTTAATAACTTCAAAACCCAACTTCACTCCTACCTCTATCTAAATAAGCATTGCAACTGCACTCTTAAGCCCATACCTCTCAAGCTATCCTCTCCCTTCTCTCCAGGCTAACCTCTTCTCCTTCCTAACCTCTTTTAAATATACTTAGCATAGGCAACTAAATAGTAGAATTTTGATTTTTATGATACAAGCCTGTTTTCCTCCTGAACAAATTAGAAATTGCTAGTGTTTATTCTCTTTGTTTGCTACCTGCTATATGTTATACAAACTGTCTTTGAATTTTCATGTAATTAAACTCTTGTTTTTCCTGTTGGAGCTTTTCTCCCTGGGCCTCCACTGAAAACGGGCCCCAAAGCCCAGTGGACCTCCTCGGTAATCAAATTGAAATAAATAAATAAATAAATAAATTTCTTCCTTCTGTTGTAGAGTTTGTTTATGGCAGGGGACCACCAGATTGGCTTCCTTTTTTTGGAGGATAGCGTCTTGGTTCTGTTTGGGATAGCATGATCCATGCACTCGTGTAAGTGCTTATAGAGTCCATTTGCATAGGATTCAGCAGTCGTAACTGTATTGCCCATCTGCATGGGTGTCATGAAGTTCATCATTTCTGTCTTAAGAAGCATGAAGCTGGCTTTGGAGAAATGTTTTACTGTGGTTTCCTTAATGGGGGCTGGGGGCAGGATGTGGATATCTAGGGTGATTAGCTTATGGTCGGCTCTGACCAACAAGGAGTTGACTTCAGATGTGGAACACTGGTCACTCATGTTGGTAATGACTAGGTATAGAATATTGTTGCCTCTGGTGGGGATGTGGATAAGGTGATCCAAGGCATTTGAATTTATGAATTCCAGAAAGTGCTGAGTGAAGGAGTTGGTACATGAGTAGTTTTCCCAGTTAATGGTGGGGTAGTTGAAATCACCCAATATTAGGGTGTTTGGTTGAACCCTAATATTTTACAGTATATCAAGAAAAGAGGTGTGGGAATCCTGGGGCATGGTGGGGGATCTGTAGCAAACTACAATTTGGATTACAGTTTTGCCCAGAGTTAGTTGCACTTGGATAACCTCGGCTGCATTATGCTGAGCAACTAGCCTGGAGGTATGGATATCCTTAATGAATATGGACACACCTCTGCCTTTGGTGTTCCAGTCCAGGTTAGATGGCCGAAAAGTGTGGTATGAGTTACAGCCTGGTAATGCAGAGGTGCTCTCTGGAGCCTTGAACCAGGTCTCAGTCACTGCACAGACATCGATGTTCTCCATTTTAAGGAGTGCCTCGAGTGAGTGCATTTTGAGATTTAGACTTCTAGCATTGAGTAGCATTACCCTCAGTTTTTGCTTGCCTGTTGCTGTTATGGTGGAGAATTTGTCATTTGAACCTTGCCTAAAAAAGGCACTATAGGGGCGGCAAGAGCCTTTGCCAGTATCCAGAATCCCAGGGGTGACAGGTGCAGGCCATCTCTGGCAAAGCATCGTGGTCTGTCCACCATGTCATCCCAGGCAGACAGATACTGAATCCCCTTAGAATGACACCAGAAGCTTAGCCAATTGTTGAAGTCAGTCATTTAGTCCTTGTACTACGGTATCATTCTGGGTGATGGCAGGATGCTACTCAGGGCTAGAGTCATACCTGCCTGGGCTACAAGACTGGAGAGTTCTTCCATGTCTCTTTTCATGTAGTCCAGGGAGGTACATCTCAGGTCATTCACACCAACATGCATGGCTGGCCTTAGGCATAGGCGAACTAGGTAACCGCCTAGGGCACCGTACAGGCCGGGCTAGTAAAGGGCGCAGTTTGTGTTCATTTAGTCATTTTAATTAATTTACTTTTCTTATTATGCGAACGCATAATAAGAAAAGTACATTAATTAAAATGACTAAATGAACCATAGGGCACCGGACGAGGGGGAGAGATGAGTGCCCTCCCACTTTTATACCTGAAGTGTGGCCAGGAAGCTTCAACAACTACAAAAAAAAAAAAAAAAAAAATCTTCGTTCCACTACCTTTAAGAAGTACATGCGCATCATACTCACGTACACCAACACTGATGTAAAGACTGCTGGAGTGCCTGAAAGGGGTGAGAGACCTAAATGGATGTAATAGTCAAATTTTAATGTTGTAAAACTCGTGAAAAAACTTAAGAAATGCACAGTGCAACATGATGTGCATGCACCCCGTGCTTTGCTGTTCCCTCCCAAAAACTAGCTACATTGGTGTAGAAATGAAAAAATGAATGTTTTGTGTTAGAATCCCATCACTTACTGTTTTGATTGTGTCAGTTAAATAACCAGGTGCCGATTACACAGCTCTTCTCCCCTCCGAATGATTGCAAAAGGCATTCTATGATTTTATGCCAAGTGGGTCGTTCGAAAATTTAATTAGATCTTTCTGGACAGTGTTACCTGAACTGGAGCTACAGATAGTCTGAGTATCTACAGATAGCGATGTGCAAGGAGGGGATGCTTCTATGGAGCCTTCTTGGTGTGGTGAATGCATTTGCGTGTGTGCATATGTGTGTTTATGTGGTATGGTAGGCAAGAAAGCCAAGTCTAATAATGTGTTTAATGCAATCCACCGTCTGCAAACTGTGAGTGTAGGGGGTGTATTCAGTTACAGTGAAGCGACCACTCATTACCAGATGTGCTGTCATCAAACAGCACTACATCATAGTCTTTTACTCTTCCAGTTTTGCTTTAGATAATTGCATATTTTGAAAATTAATCAGATTCTGCTTTTTTTATTTGAGTTTTTCTGTCTTCTGCGGATAGTGCATGTCAAATATGCATTTTATTTTATTCCTAGATGCTTGATTAAAGCGATGGTTTGTTTTGCCATTTTTCTTGTATAATTACAATTGAGTTTCAGTAGTGAAACATGATAAACTGATAGCTGAAGACTAGAAGAGCGAGATGTTGGTACTCCTGTATATGGCTGTTCAATTCATGGTGAATAAATACCAGACTACAGTGAGCCTAAGTCAAAAACATGCATCTTAACCTCTGCATATCAAAAATAGCATTTCCATTTAAACTGTTATAGAACAGGGTTGGAAAGATGAGCATATTATTATTTTTTAAGTTGAAGTTCTTCAGAAAATGCATTCTATATAAACACTGATGAAGCATCTTTGTGTATGCTTAGTTTAGCTGTTAATAACGCATGTACTTTAGTTACAGCTTTCTGACGAAACAAATGGAAGTCTAAGATGAGCAACATCAAATCTGATAACAAAGATAATAGTAATATTTTTATATCATAGCAGCTGAGTCTGAAAATTCTCCAGTGAAGTCAGCACTTTACACCAGTTAAGAAACAGTAGTAATAACTAACTAAATCAATATGAAGTTGACACTTAGATGCATGTGTTTGAGATGGTTAACTGAAATGTATAAAATCTAACTGGTTGTTTGGAACACATTAAATGTAGCAAGACTGTTGATTCAGCACATCTAAAGATAAATGTGGCACCTACATTTAATTGTGTGGCTGGGAACCCTCAATATTTGCAGGTGATAACTGTATTTGTTTTAATGAAATATTCTCTGATTTAATGGGAGTGCCTTCTTTGAAGCTTGGGCGTCGGGCTGGCACTTCAGCACCATACAAATCTACTGCCTGTCATAAGCGGACCGGCGTTCCACTGTGGCAACACCTAACCAGGAAAAGCCGAAAGACATTACTTTCTCTAATTTATAAAACTTGAAAAGGGGTAATTGATTATACAGACAAATTTTATTTTCACGGTCTGTATCAAAAACATTGTGCTACATTGGCAAGTGTTCCCTCCAGCTATTAGGAGCATCCACTATTCTCTCTCTTTATATTATGGCAGTTTTTTTTTTTGGTATACAAAGAAAATTCTTTTGGCATTGCCTCTTGTCTCATTGTGCAATTTGTGTGTGTACTGTTACAAGTCTGGTTAGATGCCCATTTAAAGAGGAGAGCTGTGCAAAAAAGCTTCATCAGTCATGGTGATTTAAAAGTGCATGTGAAGGCCAGTAAGTTAAGCACTTTTAAGAAACCCAAACTGTGCAAATGAATAACAAATAGAAATGATCAAATCTGATGCAAATACCAACTGTTTTTATGAAACTACAACAGTGATCACATGGAGTAGCAATTATTGTTGCATGGGACAGAAAAGCAACTTTCTTCCATCTTAACTGGACATGTAAGTTATTTACATATATGGGTAAAGGGGAATTAAATTAAATGATAGTTATTTACAACAGTGTTGACCTTTTTCCTTTACTCAGCTCTAAGTGGGTGATGTTTGGTCTAGTGCCCCGCCCCTCTCCTCCATCTCGATGAGCCTAGTCTTGTTTAACTTGTAAATGTACTGCAGGGTGGAGTCATAGGGTAATGTATTCCCAGTCCAGCCTCAGCTGGTAATGCAAGCCTGCAGCATAGGGGAAATATCACCAAACATAGCATTATCTGCCTTTGACTGCTTTGTTGCATGTGTTAGAAATCAGGCATAATCAAATGGTTCCCTACACATCAAAGAATCTGGAGACTTGAGTCCTGTGCTTCACAAGTTGATATATTCAGGAAGTATTTCCAGCCTTCTGAAGTGACTTCCTTTTCATTTTACAACAGCTGTCTGTCTAACTGGTTTGTAGTTTCCCTTCTCTTTCTGCAGGTCTGTCTTTTGAAGGTAAATCCAATCTTTTCTTCAACAGTAAAGAGTCACCATCTAATCATGACCCATCCCGATTCAAGTGATCGGGAATGGGGTTCACTAATTTTCCTCTTCATTCATTTTAAAATGATAGAATCCCCAATAATGCCCAGATATTTTGTCCAAACTGTCAATCTTTCACCACCACCATTGTAGAACCAGCTACTCTTTAATCGTTTTTATTATTGTTGCTCAATCAGAAGTTGCTGTTCATTATGTCTGCCTTTTTTGTAGTGGTCTAGCTTCAAATTTATTCCCATTTGTCTAAATTTGGTACCTTTGTGATGGCTTATGTTCACTGTTTCTGCACTTGTAACATGTTTTTTCTTTCCTTTCATCTTGGTGGTTGTTGCCGTTTCCTCACACCAGGCTTTTGCTTTTCTGATATCTGCCTCCCTCTACTTTAGCTGACTTAATTCTGTATCTCTCTTCGAGTTTGTTTCCTGAATGTCAGTGTGCACTCCTTGATATTTTCTATTAATTCTAACAAAAGTAGTCTTTCCATTTTTGATTTTGTAGGTTTGCCAACTGCAGTGGTATGCATTGTGTGTTTGTGGTTCTGATTCTTCTTCAGTGTTTCTCCTTCTAGTTTATGTAATGGAACCTTACTATAAGTCACTTTTTTATGTTGCCAAATTTTACTCACTTAAAATCCAGTACTTTGGATTTTTGTGTAACTCAGTTGTAATACAGTTATGTATTATGAATATTATGATATGGTGATTAGTTTCCCCGTATAAGTACATAACTTTCTTATCTGATAGGAATGGGTACATCATCATCTGCAACTCACAGGACACATTCAAGCTCTTCCTATCAGGTGTTACAATAACAGAACATACTCTTGATAATTGTAGTGCCAAAAGCAGATCTTTTTTTTTTCTTGTTTGAAAATTTTTATTAGTTTTACCATAATAAAAATAATCGATTATAAATAACAATTGAAACATAAGTGATGAAGAAAGTTTACTGCTGCTCATGCTAAGTCTGTTTTCAAAGTGCAAATAGCTGTTTTATGTTTATCATATGGCACACTGTATTGTAGAATCTCAAAGCAGTGTTGGTAGCATAATTGCGTTTGGTGCAGAGGGCTGTGGATTCTACTTCCCACACCATGGAAATGGAGTGCTGATATTGTAGTACCCATATGACTGTTTGCATTATAAGGGGGAAAGAGGTTCTACACTCCTGAGTATGTCCTCCTTTGTATGAGATACGTAGTACCTATGAACTTGTTGGTTTATTTCCTATTGCAATATGACTAACTTTTCAATTTTTTTAATGTAATATAGGCAATTAATTATTCAACGGCAACAGGCACTGAATTTATAGATAAAACATTAAAATGTAAAGTTGTTTGTCAGTAGCAACCTCTTCATTAGTTACAGATTTCTTTAATGTAGAATTATTCAGATGGTTTTACTTCTGCAGAGATTGTGCGTTTCGAGTGATATTGGTGGATTGTAATTACAGAAGTTTTGAGTGGTCTTTTATGGTTGAAATTTTCTGAAATGGGTAGTTATTGGTTCATACATTTTGTTTCATTGCTTATTAAAAGAATGTTTATAACTACAAACTTAAAACCCATTCTAGCAAGTGGTGCTATATTATACAAGAAATATAATTTAATACAGTCAGGAAGATGAATCAAAAAACAAATACATGTATGCATGGCCCTAAAAAAATGTGTGCAAGTAGTCTGTTTTGAAAACAGCCAAAGGTAGACTTAATCCTCCACTGGCCAGATGCATTGTCTATGAATCTGGGTTTTCATGCTATTTTAATAAATGTGAGTTTTGCTGTTTCAATGAGTATTAGTTTCAAGGGTAGAGAAGTTTAGTGCTCATGCTAAATCTGTATTCATTGCGAGACTGTATTGTTTGTTTAGCAAATGGCTATCTGTATTTGTGTTACTTTATTTCAATATCTGTAAACATTGTGGAAGTAAATAAGAAAACAGTATGCACACTGATAGATTTGAACAGTCTGTATGGTAACTGGTGAGAAATAGCCAAGTAATGGAACACACCGGAATGGCTGGGGAGGGGGCTGCTGCTAGATGGTAGGGGTTGCTGCAAGAGGGGTTGCTCTGGGGGGGCAGTCTATTACCCTGCCTAGGACCCTATTTGACTATGATCCAGTTCTGGTATTTAAAGTAGGAAATATGTACACAAAGGTAGTTGCAGTTTAATTACATTACAAGGTATCTTTTTCTTCTTATGCATTTAAATGATTTAAGGAAGTTACTGTAGTGGCTTTCTTGGGGAGTGACCTACCTGTGGGTGTGGCTCAAATAGGGTTGTTTTCTGAGTATGTTGTGGGTAGGGGGTAAGGGGGCGCCGGAGCACTACTTCGCCTAGGGTGCCATTTCAGCTAAGGCCGGCCCTGCCAACATGGATACTCACAGAGTCATATTTGTACTTGTTGTGGAGTGACCTGAGTGCGTGGGTTATGTGGCGGATCCTGGCACCCAACAGGCAGCTGACAGTGACCTTCTCCTTGTTTAGCCTGGTGGGTGGGACATCAGTGTGCCTGACTATAGAGTCACCTATGACTAGTGTGTTGGGTACGTTGTTTTGCCTTATGGGTTGTGGTTGAGTGGTACACTGAGTCTGTGAGCTATGTGTCATTTGGGTTGTGTTGGTGGTGGGAGGTTGTTTGTGTTTCTTCTTTGGAGGTCTCTGCTGCTTGATCAGATTATTATTGAGAGCCTCTGCAAATGTTTTTGTGTTTCTGTGTGTGGATTTTGGTGGTGTAGGTTTAGTGTGACTATGTGATGAGTGTGGTGTGGTGCAAGTGTTTACCTTCTCCTCTTGACTATTAAGTTCAGTCTTGGTTAGAGAGAGCTTTACCTCCAGTTTGGCTAGATAAGTGCATCTCTCACAGGTTGTAGTGTTGGGTGGTAGGAGGAGAGGGTTGTCTGTGTACATGAGGCAATTGCTACATTGCCCCAAGATGCCCAGATTCATCAGATAGACAGGAGAGAACACTAGGACCTGACCCTTGGACATGCCTGAATAAAAAAATATTTTCCTCTAGACAAGTGAGGAAAGTGAGTACAAGAGCGGTTTTTCTCTAAGCAAGTGAGGAAAGTAAGTACCAAAACTGTTTTACTCTTGGTAATGAGGAAGGGTGAGTGCTGTAGTAATTTGTAGTTTCTGTAGTGCTTACAACAAGTTCTGAACAAGTGCTGAGCACGGATAAGCAAATTCAAGTACTAAAACTAAGAATCTGTACCTGGATCTTGTTGTAGATAGACTACCTTGTGCTTACCACTCCCACTGATAAGCTAGAAGGCTTCCCTCCAACACAGAAAGGCTTGGGGGCACAGAAGCTTACAAACAGTCCTGGGTACAGCAAATCTGTATCTGGACTAGACTAGTTACAGGGAAGGTGGGAAGCAAGTGCAAATGCAGGCTTTTAAACCAGAAAGTTGAAAGAGATAGAAAAGCTGCCCAAATGGCCAATAAACTACAATTTCTGGGCCAGAAACAACTCTTGTGGTAGATAGGCTACTTAGTGCTTACCACTCCCACTGATAAGTTAGAAGGCTTCCCTCCAACACAGAAAGGCTTGGGGCACAGAAGCTTACAAACAGTCCTGGATACAGCAAATCTGTATCTGGATTAGACTACTTTCAGGAAAGGCAGAAAACAAGCTTGGAATTTATATATATATATATATATATATATATATATATATATATATATATATATACATATATCTATATATATATATATATATTTTTTATGCTACTAATATGCATATCAAGTTGTAATTATCTCTGACCTAATATTACTTAGCATACATTCCAGAAAACGAAGTGACATACACACGTAGTTTTATAAAGCTGAAGCTTACGGAAATTGATTCAAAAGAAATAAAACTAATCTATTGTAGATATGAAATGTTTGCAGTTAAGCAAAGCTTGACTATTCTCTTTTCTGTGGCTGAGATGTAAAAGGGGCCTGATGTTACGTCTGTAATACACGTGGAACTGAATATGTCACATATGTGTACATATACATGTATGCATGTGTGTATGTATGCATGTAATATTTGTATTACTGGACATTCCAGTCACTGAATGGGAAGTATGTAAAGCAGCAATTAAGCATATCTGTGAGTACCATGTATTTTTCATGTTTATGCAGCTGTGCATGCCTTACATAAATACACAATATCCTCTACTTCCTTAATTGACTGACACCATCTGCATTCAATTGACCTATTTCCTAGCTTAGTCTTCCACTCTGTGGAAAGAAGATGTAAGTCAGCTCATGTAATGTCTGTTGAACACCATTAGGCAGCAGAGATGGCGCACAAACAGATCCAGGACTCATAGTACTTAATGCATGCAAGTAACTGAATATTTACAGAAATCAGCAAACAATGATTACAGTGTCTTCTTACTGCCATATTTGGTTTACTGGATGGGCTGTCATGTCATTACTAATCAAGGACCAGCAAGTGTGAGAAGTCAGCCTGTCCTTGAAGACAGCAGCCATCTGTGACTTCAAGCCCTCAATCCCTAACTAGTCCACTGGTCCTTAACAAATTTCATGGCTTTCTATGAGATTAAGTCCATTCATCAGAACATGTCAACATCTCATATGGACATCTAATCTTACACATTGGAGATGTCACCATTTCATATTTATGATGGCACTTGCATCCTGGTCTAGATATTTTTCCCCAAACCAATTTTAAAGCACTCTACAAAAAGCTGATCATAAAACAGGAAGAAAAAAATACCACTGACTTATAGTTCAGCACAAACTTTCCATTTTTTCTCTGTGTTATTAATATCATTTCCTGTAGTCTTGTTCCCAGAAACTGTCATGTTCATTCTTCAGTAAGCAGTATATATTGTGTATATTCTTAAAAATAATGATCTCACACGGGTTCCTGCATGTCTGGATGATATATTGACACTCTATATAAATTTCATTAAAGCTGTCAGACTTTGACTGATTCTACCTGCGGACTCCTATAGAACATTCTAAGCTTTTATACTTTGTACATGTCGCCATTTATAACTGACTTTAAGAGAAAAGCTTATACAAGCCTTGAGTGTGCAGTGCTGAATTCATTTGTCTGAATATTCTGCAACTTATAGCTATGATATTTTATTTGTGCTAGTCTTCATTGCTTGCTTTACAGTCTGCTAACAAAGACCATGCATATTTTGTGACTGGAAAACAGCATCCAGGAGTACCCTAAGAGTACTTTAAATCCAATGGCAGTAGAAAAACTGGGCTCATAAAGGAAATGAGAAAAAACTTATGAAACTATAAAAAGTACAAACAGTCCATAAAGACACCTTTTTATAAAAGTAAAATGTCAGTTCAATTTTTTTACTGCATAGTACTGATTCCAGTCAGTGGGAAACTAAATTATCTTTTATTGACGAGTCCTCCTGAAACTTGAATGAAGCATTATTTTGCAGTGTAGGTTGAAGCAGTTAAGGTCTAAAGACCATGTAGAAGTCTTAGAAAACATTTTATCTCTGTACCTGGGAAAAGAATGAATAACAGAATCTGCCTGAATGTAATGGTTATGCTTGAGCTAACAGTGAGACAAGAAACAAAACCTGATTATGTATATTTGATCTACTACAGTCACAATTGATGTTTCTATTTGTAGAATTCTAATTTTAAATGAGCAAACTACAAAGGATCTTCATAATCAAAGATGAAACTAAATTGAAGTCTAGATAACCAAATTTTTTATATATTAAAATGTTCCATTCCTTCAAAGATCAACTGTGGATTTATTTTGCATCTAAGTAAATGGACTGCTGTATTTGTCTATTTAAAAAGAGCAAAGCCTACATTTCAGCTTCAGGAAAATTGGATCTAACTGGAATTGAGTCTGTAAGTTAACAGTCACCTCACAAGAGACAAGCACCTTCAGGATGTCATATATCTAATCAATATGTCATAATGCTTACCAGCTTTTTTCACAAACAAATGCCCTGGAAAAATAACTACAGTGGAGATTTACATTACAAAAAATGCATCCGTGAAATGAAAATTACGAATTACCAATATAAACTGGATCATTGTAATGAATATTAATAGTTGCAAATACATTCTAATCATCCAATGTTGATTTTTTTAATATCCACATAGCACCAAGTTTGTAGGTTAAGCATAATCTGAAAAAAGGTGAATCATATTTTCATTATAACAATAAAGATCTTCCAGAGGATATGTTGCCAATCATATCTCCAACACATGTATATGGCACTCTGCTGTGACTCTTAAAAACTTCATGCTGCCGAAACATAATGCTCCCATGGCATCCTAGAGGAGAAATACCCTAAAACTAAAACCTTTTGCATTTGTCAACCCTTAGGGTAATATTACTACAGACAATTAACCTTTGTTGAAAAAAACGTCTTTAATATATCACAATGTCAGCAATGAAGTAGGTACACATACATTTTTAGAAAAAGAAAACAAACCATAGCAATATTTGAATTATTTTCATGCAGTATACAGACATGTTTTCTTTTTAGCAACTATTATTTACTCCAATGTTGCATAATTTACTCAGTTCTTACCTTTACATAAACCTCACTCCTCCTAAGCAGTAATCTGCATGTATTGTTCCCACAAATTCCATTTATTTCTATGTAATGTGCTCCTTCTCTTATCTAAAGATTCCATCTCCATATCTTCTTCTCCTTTACAATATTCAATACTTCACTTGCAGTTGGCTTAAATTTTGACTTCAATTTTCTAACATTTTTTGGCAGCCAATAGCATTAAACTTATTAAGGCCTTACTATATCTAGACAATTCAGATCCAATGTTACGGCTCAAAAGAGTCATTCCCTTACAACCATTTGGCCCCTTACATTTTTGACAAGGTTCTCTGTAGAGAATTTTTAAAATCTACCAACTCATTGCACAAAATGCATGTTCCCAATTACCTTTCTCTTTCCCATCACACATCTAGCATTTGCTATCTACATGAGAAAAATATTTGAAATCAGCTTGGGGGATAAAATGCAAATAATTTCAAACAAATATCTTAAGCCTAGGGAGCCCTATAGATGCCTTCCCAATGTTCCTTTGTAAGTTGCCTTTCCAGTCCTTCTTCCCAATCATTTCCAGTCTTCTCTGATTGATCCTTATAGCTATTTTGCAGTAGTTTATACACTTATTAATTATACCTTTTTAACAGCAGCTTCTATTCTAGACTCTTCTAAATGCTCTACCAGAGTTGGCCTTTCACATAGCACTCCCATATACCCTTCTGTTTGCCTATACTCTGATGTCAATTACTGGTAGGGAAGGCAGTCTCTAACCTACAGTCCAAGCACTTGCTTGGCTTCATTCCACTCTATTAATTTTCCCCATCTAGTTATTTGTTCCTAATACATTGGTTCCTTTGCTATTTTTCTCCAGTAAATTCCAGCCCTCTATTGCTTATTTCTATACTCCATCTTGAAGTCAACACAGCTGGCAAAATCACCTCTCTCCATTCCCTTGTTGTCTTAGCTCTTAGAATACATTCTGCTAATTTTTGCCTATACTGCTCTGTATTGTTATTCTCCTTAAGAACATGCATCCAAAATCCTACTCCTTTCTTACTTCTTAAACTTCCCTCATGTTTCATCATTATCCCTTTCCATGTTAACTTACAACCTTCTGCGTGTATTTTATATATATATATATATATATATATATATATATATATATATATATATACATATATGTATGAGCATTAGCTGCATATCTCTAAAGTATCTCTTTAAATCAGGTAGACTGCGGTGGTGGTGCTGCGGTAGCATTGTCGCTTCACAGTTACATGTTGCCCGTTCGATTCTCAGAGCATCTTCTGTGTGGCGACATGCGTGAATGGGCGTTCCTTCGTTGAAGGTTGTGCATTAGGCCCGGCAAGCCAGCACATAAAACTCTACTGCCAATCATTAGCGGACCGGAGTTCCGCTGTGGCAACCCCTAACTGGGCAAAGCCGAAAGACACAAACAATCTTGTTAAATCAGGTAATCCTAAAACACCTTGTTTTATGGGAAGGTTCAGTTTACTCCACTTAATTCTTGCTCTCGTTCTCTTCCAAATAAATTATTTCAATTCTTTATTAATTAGCATCTGCAACTTCTCTGGTTGGTAAAAAATATGCCTGACCTGCATATAAAACTAAATGGACTAAAATAATTTTTACTGCTTGTATCTTAATATCCATATTCAAAATCAAGAGCTCCAACTTTCTGAAATTTTGTATTGGCTTTTGTTCAGTCTCTTCACACATATCTTAAGCTGCCAAAACAGAATCCTCTTTAATCTATGCACCTAAATACTTCTTTTTATCATGATTTCATAAATATAAATTTATTTCATTTTTCTAAGCAGGAAATCCTTTTCTGAGCCTCTGACAATTTTTCAGGGGAAGCTGAAAGCCTTTTATACTAATTAGTAAAAGTTTTCCATGGATATCTGTGAAATTCCATATCCATAACATCTACTTTAGCAATTACTAACTCAGAAAAAAATGGGATCTCAGCTTAGCATTTAATCCAGAGAGCAAATCATGCCCAGGTACAGTAGAAATGCTGTAGTAACAGAAATTACTTTCAAACAGTACCTCTTTTGGCAGAGGGCCATCAAAACAGACATCTCTGTTGGAGTGATGCCTTTAAACAAATTGCTGAGACACGATATAGGTCTGTATTCTGAAATATTTACTGGAATTTTTTAGAACTATAATGGATGCATAATCATGCACATTTCTCAGAGATTATAAAACATTTCATAACTGCAAACAGGAGCTGTCTAGAGAAACTTAGCAGAGGATTTACCTTTGATTAAGATGTAGGGAACAGAACAGTTTAGAATGAACATGATTACTCTGATAACAAAGTCAATATCTAGCTCAGTGACCCCCACCCCAAAAAATGTGGGTGCTTTTCTTTGTGTTGCTACTACTCAGGGTTGAATCTGTAAATGGGCAGGACTGATGAGGATTTAGAGGTCCAGAGGTCATCATAAAAATTTGTGTGTGCTAAATTTGTCACTGAGGATCAGGTTTCACACAGCTCATATATATAGGACTGTGCCATGGCTAGTTGAAATTTGCCCCTAGCTGAGCCTAAGACTTGTAGTACTACATGCAAATGAGCTAAAAATATATATTCGCTAATAGTAGTTAAAAACAGGCTTTACATTAATTGAGAAGTTGAATTATACTATTTTGTAATTCTATATTCAAAGCTCAGCTTCCAGATGTTTGCAAATCAGTTTGACTTGAATGATTTGAAAGCTTTAGGCTCAAGAGACATTCAGCATACTTACAGCCAACATTCTTCTTTGGACCCATTGATGGTCTCCTATTAGAAGTTCTCAAAAATGTTCTTTGGTACTACAGAGTCTTAACATCCCACCATCAGCTTTCTTATGTACATGGTAAACACTTCCTGGTCCTAGTTGCAGAGGCCGTTTTCCCACTCCTTCCATATTTCATTGGGTTGGCATTCCTTAACCAGTCACTTAGGTTAGTGTACTTTGTTGAATTCTTACATTTATGTCTTCTCCATCTATATGGCTAATATGCAAGAATGGACATTTTGAAAAAAGTTAGTATACTTGTCTGTACTTAAAAGTCAGCTTGAAAGTCAAAGAAAAAATATATTTGCTACCTGATGCCAACCTTACATCACCATCATAACTTTATCCCTTCGTACTTATAACTCATAACACACTACAGGTTAACCTTTGAGGAACCCAAGAAATCCAGGATTTGTATCAGTCTCCTTGGTTATTAGTACCCTGCCTGGGTAGCCCATAAGTACTAACATTATTTTTTCATTGTAGTTTGGGTGTTTACCCTTATAATCCTGTAATAAGAAAACTAGGTGATGCAGGTTTTTTGTTAATTTTGCCCAAGGGCTTTATGCAGCATTGTTTATGTTCTGTGATTTGTGCAATACTGACCTTAACTCCAAGCACTTAATGCTGTAACTTATGAATGCCCTGTAGTCTACTCAACTACTTATTTTGTATGATCAGACCCTGTAACTGAGCTCTAGCACTGGATGCTTCTTTCCCTGTGGTAAGACTTTGTTCTTACTACCTCTGTCTTTAGTATGAGATGGCTGAATATACCCACAGACCCCTGAATGAAGGCAGGGCTGGCTTACACAACTAATCCACTTAAGACATCACTTAATCCTCAGAAAGTTGGCATGTGGATCAGTGTCAAAGCATGCACAATGTACTGCAGTGGCAAACACATTTCCTGTGACAAGCTATATATCCAGCAGATTTCTCTCTCTGTTTCTTTGTTGCCAATGTGGATTAGACTGACATAATTTTTTATCAGGCTGGGTGTAAATTCTACAGCTACTGATTCAGCACTCAAGATATGTTACTTCTGCCACCCCAATATAACCTTTTTCCACCCTATTAGTTTTGCCCACCAAATTCTGTGCAGCACCTCCATGATGTGGTGGATGTTGTCCTGCCACATCTGGCCATAAATGACAATGTCATCTATGCAGCTGAGAGCAAAACCTCTAGCCCCTTCAGGCACAATGCACGCCTGTAGTCAATGGAAGGTGTCTGGGGAATTTTCATCTCAAAAGATATCAACATTAACTTAAACAACCCAACAAAATGGACAGACACGGATCTTTTTTAACATGAGTAAAGGTGCCTGCCAGTAGCCTGTGGTCATATTAACAATATATGTTTAGATAAACTCAGTTACTGTGAGACCTGTAATATCCTATTCAAAGGGTAAGCTGTTGATAACACAACATTTTAGTTTTCTTCAGTCAGCGCATAACCATACAATGCTATTTTAGTAGGAATCAGAGTCACTGGTAAGACCAGTGGCATCCCTGCCTCTTTGACTACTGACGCACTCACAACCTTGTACATAGCCTATCATTCTCAGACTCTTATACTCATATAACAGTAAATCCACTATGATCTGCTTATAAGCATCTCTCAAAACAACTGAATCAGCTTTCTGATCGTCTTCACTTAGATAGGGGGCAACCATTCTTACAAGACTAGATCACAAAGAGGTCCCACACTAAACCTTAACAAGAAGGCTGGCCGATGGAAAGAGAAGAAGCCCTTCTCTCTCTAATCCCTTGTGGGCCACTGCATAATAAGAGAGTGATGTTTTTACCAAATTAACACTGCACATCTGCTGTAATAAATCAGAAATTGAACTAGAGCCTCATGTTGTCCATCACACCAGAATGCCAACAAGGAAACATAAACATACACACACATGCATGTAAAGTATCATTTAATATACTGTACTTCTTTCTCCTTTATAGCTATAGCCAAAGAGACAAATTCAGTAATACAAATATCATTTGTTTTGTTTGTAACAAAAATATATATATGAATATTTTAAAACATGTGTATTTTGGTGTTAATATCATTTTGCAGTTGGAATGTTTTCTATCTCAGATAATGTTTTGTGGGGATAATGTCCTGTGGTTCAGAAAACAACTTGTCTCTAAACCTATTACTTCTAGGCTCTTAGTTGTAAAAACCACTTCCATTGAATCCACCATCATATTAGAATCATAACTCTGAGGCTGTTTGTTACCTACAGCAAAGGCTTCCAGTCTTACCTTATGTGGCTTCTTGGAGTATACAAATGGTCTCCTATCTTTATTGGACTATGATATTGTCATCTATTCTTCTGGGATATGCAATCATTTTTTTTATTACTCCAGGGGTATGCAAGACTTTCATTCTTCATTGTGCATTAACTTGGTTATCTGCCATTCTTTTAGAATTAAAATGTGTTAAAAGAAATGTTAGGCCTTCTGTTAGGTGAGTAGTTTGACTCTGTATGTGTAATAAAGTATGTTATTTTCACACTAACACCTGTTATATAAGAATAGAACTTCTGGCTGGCTTTTCATTTAGAAGCTGAGTTGATCATACTGTTCTTCTTTCCAAATATCTGGCTTTAATAAGTCCATTCATGTCCTCACATTTCACTTAAATACAATTTCTAGTGATGTCAAAATAATGTTATGAACTGCATTGTGATATACAAAAATAAATATTCTTTCTCTCTCTTGTATTGCAGTGTCTTCTTATTTGGTTTCATGGTCACAACAGTTTTCTTGAGTATCTGAATCTATTCCCCAATTCTGGCCTGGTGAAATACAGCAGATATGACATGCTTGGTGCCATTTTGATTTTTGAAGGGTTTCAACGAATCACCAGTACAGTTTGCAGTAGTCTGTTATCAATGCAAATCTATTTTGGAAGACCATTCCTTTCAAATGTTGTCTTAATGCCCATAATACTGTGAAAGTCCTTTCTGAGGCAGATGACTCCAAACTGCCTCTGACAACTTAGGGTGTGATCCTATGGTAATTACAAGTACAGAGTTTAAGAATATCTTCTGAAACCAATATTAATATGCTGTGTTTTATACAAGTGTATTTTGGACTATCTAACTGTTATGACTGAAGGCTTCACAAAATGCACTCAGAGACAAAGAGACTGAGACAGAGAGAAACACAGAGAGAGTAGATGTATTCTCACCTCCATTAGGTCTATATTCAGATTAATTTCTCTAAAATGTCTGTATACCACATGAAATGCTAATCAATGTAGCTAGCTTATTAGTGTTTAAAAGTGCATATTTTATATCCTATATGAACATTTAATGGTGTAAAACATTCTCTACTGTACACTTCATCAACTGTCAACTGCATGACGTATCAGCTTGTTGATTTCCTGCAAGGTCAATATCTGCTCTTCAAAAGTTGTTAATGTTGCTGCAGGTCTCCTTTCTCCTATGCTTTGTATTCCTCATTCTCCAGTTCATGGCTGCCTCCCCCAATATGTACTTTCATCTTCACCTCTGTCGCCCCTCGTCCCTATACTTCAATGGTAAACTCTGCCTGTGTCCTTATTTTCTCTTTCCATCCTACTTTTTCCACCACATCCTATCAACTGGCTTTATATTACCTCTCCCTATCTTGTACGCCCAGTCCCCTCTCACCTGACTACCATCTCTCTAGCTCCAGTATTCTTGTCTGAAATTCCCCTCATTTTCTTGCAGACCTCACATCCTCTGCCACTCCAAAGCCCCCTGAGCCATGCATCGTCGCCTACATCATATGCAATTTGAAACTCTCTCACTGACTAATCTTGTCATTTCAAGCTGCCCTGTTGCAGAATTCTTCACTTTCCCATTTTTCTTTTTTACTTCATGTGTGTAGATATACAGACAACATTTCATGTGTGTAGATATACAGATGACATTTCATGTGTGTAGATATACAGACAACATTTCATGTGTGTAGATATACAGACGACATTTCATGTGTGTAGATATACAGACGACATTTCATGTGTGCAGATATACAGACGACATTTCATGTGTGTAGATATACAGACAACATTTTTTTTGCATCTAACTAGGCCTTTCAGCATCAAATGTCATTCCTTATCTGCAAAGCAAATGCCAAACAAATATCAAGTTAAAGGAAAAATAAGAATACCAGAAAAATGGTTATCACTTAATTTACTTCAACAATGTGTTATCACTCAGGGACAATGAGAAATATGCAAATATGCATCAGAAGCTGTCAGTTCAAAATGAAGCAGATTCACTTGTCCTTTAAAAGCAGTCAGTCCACTCCCTGTTCTATAATTCTGTTTGGACAATGGACACACAAAAATAAGGTTTTTCATTTGCCTTAAATCTCACATCAGAAGTTAAATATCAACTAATGTAACTACACATGCACAAACACACACACACACGCACACACGCTCGCACAGACACTCGCACACACGTGCACACACTCACACATGCTCACACACATACAGAGTTATTCATCTTATTGAGCAGGTCATTATCAAAATGCAGTTTGGAAGCATTTTGTCAAAGTCCAATCCTTCAATTGCTGCAGTTTGACTTGAGCAGTAAAAGTGACTGGGTATTTTCTGTTCAAAAAAACAAGTAATCTCCGTTGTATCCCTGAAGTCTCAAGCAACCCATTAAACAAGTACAGTGGGTCCAAAAACAAAACAGAGCAAAAAACTTCTCTGTGTGGAAGATTTTCAATCCATATATCTCTAGTTAATCACTGTATATTAATCAGATCAGACAATAGTAGTAGAAGTAGCAAACTTAAACTCGTCGTCAAAAACAATAATAAAAAATATATAATTTGAAATATTGTTCAGAAGTACTAAGTATTCGAAAGTAATCCAAGCAGGGCAAGCAGTCTGTAAAGGATTTTTGACTGGAAACAGACTGCTTGCCCTGCTTGGATTACTTTCAAATACTTAGTAATTCTGTACAATATTTCAGATTATATATTTTTTATTATTTGTTTGACTTAAGACAAGTTTAAGTTTGCTACTTCGACTACTATTGTCTGATATGATTAATATACAGTGATTAACTAGAGCTATATGGATTGAAAATCTTCCACACAGAGAAGTTTCTTACACTATTTTGGTATTTTCTGTTCACTTACCAAAATTGACTTATGGTGCAGTGTTAATTTTGGGTGAGAGCAACAGAAAGTTACATAAGGACATTTGTTCTCCTCCCCACTGTTGTGCAGTCTCAGAGTTGGTATATATAAAATTGTGAGAGATGACATAGGTGCATTTGACCTTGCCCCCTCCACCAGCAAAAACACTGCTTTCCTGCTTTATGTATTTTTCTGCTTTTCAATGGGCTTGATGAAATCCTTTTAATTCGAATGACAGTTGCCATCAATGAATCAAACTAGATTTGATATTTATATCTATATATCTATATCAATATATATATATATATATATATATATATATATATATATATATATATATACAGAGAGAGAGAGAGATGCATATATATATATATATATATATATATATATATATATATATATTTGTGTGTTTGTCTAAATATCTCCTCTCTCTCTCTCTCTCTCTCTCTCTCTATATATATATATATATATATATATATATATTGATACATATCTATGGGTATATATTATATATGGGTGTATGTCCCTTTACTGTAAACAGAAAATATTGAACAAAAAATAAACTGAGTGCAAGTGCTCTATCAACAACCAATTGAAAAGTGAAGAAAAGTAAATTAAACATTTTTAAAGCCCCATGTACTCCTACCACCCCACCAATTATATATACCAGCTCTAAGATCCCACTGTAGTAAAGAAAGGGCAAATTCCCCCATCTCCACAGTAGCCCAAGCTCACACAAAAAAAAAGCCTGTAGTAAAATAGTCTCACTTTTTTCTTTAATAAAAAGAGTGTCAAATCAAATGAACGTAAACTGTATATGTATATATATATATATATATATATATATATATATATATATATATATATATATATATATATATATATATATATATATATATATATATATATATATATATATATATATATGCACATATACAGTATATATATATATATATATATATATATATATATATATATATATATATATGTACACACATATATATATATATACACTGAGTGTTTCCATCTCAAACTCACCAATGAATGGAGCTGTGGGCAGCAGCACAGACTCTACATGGTGCCCAATGGGGGTAAGAGTTGTGAAAAGACCAACCGCTTTGGGCATCTATTGTGGTGCGCAGTATCCTCAAGATAGGAGAACATGGATCACAAACTGCACGCCGTGGCAGGGCTAGCCATTCAACGGTGTAAAATATGGCTCTAGGTGATTCAGTCATGTTGACTGTCGCCAAAAAATGGGCATGGGTAGTTACCGGTGATAAGTGGGTTGAGGACCCGGCCTACTCTCTGACCCACGCCAGGGACCCATGCTAACGGTGGGAGGGATATATGTGCCCCTATTGGCCAGTGTGTGCCCGCCATAAAAGCCCAGCAGCCCTGGGTCAATAGGCTACTGGCTGGCCGGTGTCTAGTTACCCAGCCTGGATTACCTGGGATAGCTCAGTTGAGTGAAAGCTGGACATAAAACCAACCAACCTGCCAAACATGAACTAAGAATTGCTATGCTTAATGTAGGTTCACTGACAGGATGCAGCTTAGAAGTGGATGACATGATGATACGGAGGAGGCTGGACATCCTATGTATCCAAGAGACAAGATGGAAGGGCAGTGCAACAAAGCCACTTGGCTTGGGATCCAGACTCTACTACTCAGGTGGTGGACAGGCTAGAAATGGTGTAGGAATTGTGGTGAGACAGAGGCTTCAGAAGTCAGTGAGGGATATCATCAGAATTAATGACAGACTCATGGCAATCAGACTCCAGTGTAATGATAGGACAGTATTCATAATCTCAGCCTATGCCCCACAGCAGGGTTGTGATAGTGAGGAAAAGAGTGCATTCAGACAGCAGTTGCAGGACCTACTAGATAAAGCAGGACAACATGAATTGGTGTTGATAATGGGGTGACTTAAATGCACATATCGGGACAGACAGAACAGGATATGAGGACTGCCTGGGTCCACATGGGTGGAGCAATAGGAATAAAGAAGGAGAAGCCATTCTAGACTTCTGTCTGGCAAATGGCTTGATAGCAGCCAACACATGGTTCAGAAAGAGAGACAGTCACAAGATCACATACAAGAGTAGCCAACATGCAACTCAGGTAGACTTCCTCCTAGTAAGGAAAAGGCACTGGGGTAGAATCCATGATTGCAAAGTCATCCCCAGTGAAACAGTCGGTTCACAGCATAAACCAGTAGTTGCCACAATCAGCTGCAAGCAGTGGTCAGAGAAGGCTCTAAGGTCAACAGAGACCAGGCTGAAGACCTGGAAGTTGACTGGAGAGAAAGTACAGCAGTTCAAGGAATTACTCAGGGCTCTAGCACCCCAAGAAGAGGAGGAAATAGGTGGAGTTGAAGAAGAGTGGCAGCGCCTAAAAACAGCATGAGTTAGGACTACAGAAAAGATATGTGGTCGAGCCAGGTATGGAAATAAGGTACATAAGGAAAGCTGGTGGTGGAATGCAGAAGGGCAGGAAGTAATCAAAAGAAAGAAGGAGTGCAGGAAGAAGTGGGAGATTGAAAAGACTGACCAAGCTAGGAAGGACTACTGGTTGGCTAACAAAGAAACTAAGAAAGAAGTTGCAATAGCAAAGAATAGGGCATCAGAGGCACTCTATCAGCTTCTGGAAAGTGACTCAGTAAGGGGCACAAAGAAACTATACCAGGTTGCAAGGCAAAGACAGAAAGATAAAGAAGATAGTCAGACACCCTTCATAAGGGATGCCAGCAACAACCTGCTTACCAGCCCACAGGACATCAAAGGCAGATGGAAGGAGTATTTCCAGCAGCTTCTGAATGAAGAAAACCCCACAGAAGCGGTACTGCCCCAGAAACAGCCTACAATGAGAGTAGAAGAGGAGCCCAGCTTAGAAGAAGTAAGAGCAGCACTAAGGAAAATGAAGTCAGGGAAAGCAGCAGGCTCAGATGAGGTCACAGCAGATATGATAAAGATGCTGGGTGAGCTAGGGGAGAAATGGCTCCTGAGGGTACTAATTGCAGTGTGGAGAGAAAGGTGTATTCCAGATGACTGGAGAATAAGCATACTCGTGCCAGTGTACAAGAACAAAGGGGACATCCACAACTGTGGACAGTACAGAGGCATCAAACTCCTACCACATTGCATGAAAGTTCTGGAGAGGGTGATTGATAAACAGATATGCAGAATAGTAAAATGTAAGATGGGAGATGAACAGTTCGGATTCAGATCAGGATGCAGCACAATTAGCCAAAATCTCTCTTCCCTTACTAAATCCTAACATCCACACTATCCCTTCTGTCATGGAATTCCAATTTCTCTCTACCTATATGAAGCTCACTACTGCTCCTATTTTATCTACTTATCTCAAGCTCCCTACAGTTTCATCATATTCCCTCCTGATTGTACTTCACCTCAATATTGCCTTAGCTGTTACTGTTCAGAACAAGTAACACTAGCATAGCAACAATCAGCCATATTCTTGTTCATATACCATACACGTATCTCATAAATATTTACCACCAAACACATGATATTGATCAGTCAGTCATTTCTCCATGATGGTACAAGCAATTTCATACTAGTTATTTGTTAGCTTTCTTTTTTTTTCCACTTTATATTACTCTCTCAATTTTTATTACTTATATATAAACTATTTACTACCTACATTTACCAAAGTTATGTTTTCTTGATTGTTATCAATTTCTTGTATCTTTTGTAATGTGTTGTTGTAACTTTGCTGAAAAGGGCCACCGGCCCAGTCGGACATCTCTGGTAAACAAATGTAAAATAAATAAAACAAAAATAAATGATTACAGGCTTTGTCCAGATTTCTTGAGCGAAGAGGTTGAGAGGTATGCTCTCATTTTCTTTATTCTCTAGCTGGGCTGCTGGCATTCTGCATTCAGTTTGCATTCCTACTTGCTTTCCTTTGATTTATATAGTGTGTAGTGCTGTCGCCTCACAGCAGGAGGTTCTCCTGTTCGATTCTCAGCTGGAGCACCTTCTGTGTGGAGTCTGCATGTTCTCCCCACGGTTGAGTAGCGTTCAAAAGACATGCGTGAATGGGAGTGCCTTCGTTGAAGGTTGGGCATCGAGCTGGCACCTTGGCACCATAAAAATCTAATGCCAATCATTAGCTGACCGGAGTTCTGCTATGGCGACCCCTAACCGGGAAAAGCCGAAAGAAAAACAACAACATATTACTTAAGAAATATTCAAAGGAACATCTGTAAATAATCATCATATCATTGAATAAAGGCCTGAATTTTTGTGAGGTCAGGTTTTTTTTTTAGTTTCTTGTATTTTATTGATTAGTGTTGTTTGCTCATCCCACGCCTTTAAAAGATTTATGAGGTACACCTTAAGATCAGGTTGATCTTATAAAACAATTAATACGTGCTTGCTGTGTGTTCTTCTCCTGGAAAGCTGAAAATAGCAACAGAACTTCACTTCTCTCTGACACCTGCCTTTCCTTGAGAGCCATACTTTCTTTGTTGATTTTTAGGACTACTTAATAGTTATTTCTTCTTCCAGCCTTTAGTACTTTTGAATTTGTTGAACCATACCCCTACCCCTCCACTTCCCTTACTTGAGCACCAGTATCAGACTTTTGCGTATCACTTAAATCATCTAATAATCCTCAGGGATTCTTCCAATAATAATCTGAACAGGTTTCTAGTATAAATGATTGAAAAGAATTTAAGCAATGGTGACTTGATGGGCCTTCCATTATGCAGAATACATAAGCAGTAGTAAGTCATGTGATACACTAACACTAGTACTGATAGTGTGCATTATTATTAATATTATTATTATTAGTTGTAGTTGTTGTACTAGTAGTATTTTTGCATATTTTCCAGTGTTTGTGTCTTTCTGTTAAACCCATCGAATTGTTTTCATTCCTAGAATGGCCTGTAAGTTTTATAAAATTTGGACTGTTAAATTTGGTCCCAGCTATTTAAAATATGATACACCGTCCGAGTTTGACTGAAATGTTACTTAACTCATTTATGTGTTTTGTAGGTATTGGAGCCTTTTTTATACCCTTCATTTTTTCTGATCCAGTAATTTTTTTTCCCTCAGAGAAAATAAACCACACAAAAATTGCAGTTTATGTTTATCAAATTAACATTTTTCTCTGTTTAGAGTCAAACCACTGCCTGTAAACTTTTTAGCATCTTTATCAGACAGACACCATCTTCTCCCTCATTTTCCATATGCTATAACTTCACTGATAGTTTTTGCATTCTCCTTAATGTCCATGATTTGTGAAATTCTGTTGTAAAGCAATCCTGCTTTCCTGACCATCGTGCCTCCCCGTCACTGCTCAGCTGTTTTTTTTTCTTTATTCCCCTCTGGGGGGAGGGTCTATGGCTCATTGAGGTTCAAGTGAACTATATTGGTATGATTGCCTATACAAAAAAATAGGTTTCTTTTTATGTTCCTAATCCACACATATGCACACTGTGCTTTCTTCTCAGTGAATTTATTGTGGGTACAGTATGAGACTGTCATTCATTTCTGTGTGTGAAATGAGCTTACAAACAGCTCCATGTCAAGTAATAACGACATTGTGAATGTTTCTGTGGTCTTCTGTAGGTGAATGTGTGTACTATGTGTGCCCAAGGGCATGCACCTTACCCCTTTCCTTTGATAAAGTTGGGTTGGCTTAGCACGTTTATTCCCCTCCCTCCCCAGGATTCTAACTAAACTCAGGCTGCCTGGGTTCTAGTCAGGGCTTTTTTCTTTTATGTAAAAAGAGCTGGCTGGAAAGTTACAATATTTTTAATGTCTAGGCAGAACTCTTAACTTATAGTAACCACTGAGTTCTGACTTTTTCTTGTTTTTTTCATCCCCTTATTGACAGTGAGTTCCCCTCCCTGGCCACCCAGTTGACCCATTTGTTCCCACTGATTTTCAGGGGTGAGGGTTGACTTGACCAGGGAGAATATGTCATCCTACAGGCTGATGGAATCATAACCTAACCTCCCCATGCTGGTTCCAGGCTCACATAAGGGCAGCCTGGCCTGTGAGGTGAAGGTTCACACCTCAGTGGTGACATGCTTATCTTAAATCCCACTCATAAGGTATGCAATGGAGACTATAAGGTCATGCCCCAGTTCTGCAGTTCAGCATGTCAGCTCCTCTGTGGTCATGGTCCCTTCTGACCCAGAATGTATTCTGCTAGGTTCTCCATCACATCCACAGTACAGTGGCTACACTATTCCCTGGTCTGCAGTCCCCTAACTCTTCCAAGAGCGAGGTTAGTGGGTACAACCCCTTTTCTTCTTCTCCCTTCTCTCATCAATTTTTCCACTGCTGGGGTCACTAGACAAACTAGTCACTTAGGTCATAAGCAGGGCACCTTCTCTCTGTGCCATGGAGCTGACTAGAACTGAGTTCTAACTTGCTGAACATCTGTGAACCATTGTTGTCTATAATTATATCATCTATCTGCTATGGGTGTTAAATCTTTCAGTTTTGAAGTGGCTGTTGATCATCATGTCATCAGCATACATTCTGACCTCCTCTGTATTTTTAGGCTTAAGTGGCATGACTGTTACAATAAAGAAGGGCCAGTGATATTTACATTAGCTTCTTCTACTTTTGCACAGCCTTACTTTAAAATGCTCCAAATGTGAAAAGATATGCTTCTCTAGCGCTATCTAATTTATTGGTTTAATTAATGCAGATGTGTGAAGTTTAACTTGAAGGCTTTTCAACTTTTCTGTGCAAATAAATTGTTTGTTTGTGTCTTTCGGCTTTTCCCAGTTAGGGGTCGCCACAGTGTGACTCCAGTCCGCTAATGATTGGCAGTAGATTTTTACAAACTAGTTTGCTGGGCCTAACGCACAACCTTCAGCAAAGGAACACCCATTCACGCATGTCGCCACACAGAAGATGCTCTAACTGAGAATCGAACGGGCAACGTCTAACTGTGAGGCGACAACGCTACCACAGCACCACCACCAATATGTATGTTTATTTTTCTTTCAGACTGTCTGGTTTTGACTTTTTTCTCCGCATTATTATTCTCTAAACTAATTAGCTTAATGTAGAGCTTCCATCTTCAGTCTCCACATATGCCTCCACAATGACTACAATGCTGTTAACATAGTTATTATCATGCCTGATCACCACATATGGCCCTAGTACGACTACGATGCTGTAACAATATTTCTAAAAATTCTCGTAATTGATCAGCATTCTTTATTGCTGCAAAGAAATGTTTTTAAGTAACACATTTAAAATTTGCTTTGGATATTAACTAGTAAAAATATCTCATTTTTTATGCGTTCATCTGCCTTTGATGGTATAATAACTTACATTGCTATATTTTGTAAGTAGCCTGTCACGTCTGGTTGATTCATTTCTATGGTGCTTAAAATATTATGCATACAATTATCTGGACTGTTGGTATTCATGGAATATTTTATATCATATCTGGCTGTGACTAATATTTTATGTTTTTTTGTTGAATTTGGCTTGCCAAATCATTGCCAATCCCACTTTTGGTATGCTTGCATAGATTTGAACTTCACCACTGCTTCATGAAATGATTACGTTTGCCATGAAAAATGTTATTGAGTTCCATTTGTTGGACAAATGATCGTTCATGAAAATCATTCACTGCAAGTTCTACATACTGGATTATTTGCTGTTTTTTTCTGCTCTTCTAGTCTGGAATTTTAATTAAACCTTTAATTGGTTAGATAAACTGAACATTAGTCACACATGCAAATCATGCTTTTCTTTTAGTCTGTTCTTCTGATAGTCTAGAGGTCTGATATATTATAATATTTTATTCAGAAATCAGGTTTGATGGGGGGCGGAGCCTAATGGCTAACTGAGAGCAGCTTGATTTTGAGCTCTTCATACTCATACTAGAAATACAGGAAAAACTAAATATATTTTAAAAATTTTGGGTAAATATCGAAGATGAAGTAATTTATAACAAAACTACCAATTTTGAAGAAAAAATTCTGAAATTTTCCTGTCAAATACTACAGAGGACATTCCAAACTGTTTGAAGATGAGTAACTCCAAGAATTCACACTCAGACTCTATTATAAAAAAGAGATGCAACAGATATCTGCTACTTTGCTGGACTTATCGCTAAAAATGGACAGATTTACTGAAAATCTAGAAAGTCTTAAAGATAACTGCCAAAAACAAACAGAAGTTTTTAAAGAAATCTTACAACAGCAACAAATAAAAATATCAGACATTGAGACTTCCTTAAGTGATGTTGATAGGAGGTTAAAAGAAAGTGAACTACATACTCAATTTCTGCTACAACAGAACACTTGGTTAATAAATAAAGTTGATGATATAGAGAATAGAGAAAGAAGGACAAACATAAGGATTTTTGGTCTTCCAGAGAAGTTGACGACATTATCTCATTCTTGAACTCTTGGTTTCCTGAAGTTCTCGGACTAAAAGAAGGCTTATCTTATGGGATAGAGAGGGCACACAGAGCTATTGGTAAGCCACTTTCTATTTCTTCAAAATCAGCTCCAAGATCCATAGTAGTTAAATTTCTTTCTTTTATGGATAAAGAGCTTATACTGAGATCTGCATGGAGGAAAAGTCCTGTTATGTATAAACAGTCATTATTAAGCTTTGATAATGACTATTCAACAAGAGTTCTGGATATAAGGAAGAAAACATGGCCATTAGTAAAACTTTTAAAACAACATAAAATCAAAGCGCAGCTCTCTTATCCAGCCAAAATAAGAATCCAATATAACAATGACATGAGAACATTCAACAGCATAGAGGAAGCCACATCTTTCATAAAGAATAATAACATAATTCCACTACCTGAAGAAATGGACTGGTTAAATTCATCCTCTTTATAAAGGGCTCCAGGAAAAAATATTTGGTCGGAGGCAAGAGAAAAAAAGAAACAAAGACTGACAAAAAGAACTCTGATGATACTATTTCTCTCAAAGTATCAACTAAGGTATGATTATAATATATTAAAACTATACTCTTTAATACACTAGTATAAAGCAGTTCTTTTTTTCTTTTTTCTTTTCTTACTTAATTGTTTAGTTTAATATAATACTTAAATGTTAGTACTAATTAATAACTTATTAAAGCCCTGAAGTATATACTTATTCTCTATTTACTTATTCTCTAAATACTTATTCTCTATTTACTTATTCTCTAAATACTTATTCTCTATATACTTATTCTCTAAATATTTGAAAACAATAACCAATGAAGTATACTAGACATTCTTTTTATTTTGTCACTAAGCTTTTAATATAAACTGCCCTTTTAAATGGTTTTCTCTATACAACTGCTCAGTTGATAAATTAAGGCACTTTCAATGCCTGAATAAATATTATCATTTTTAGTAATCACATTTATGTTGTTTTAAAGTACACATTCAAAATTCATTGATTTATTTTGATGTAGAGTATTGTGATAAAAATGTTATACAATAGAGTCACTCATGAACATTTTAGATGTATTCAGTATATTACTGTATTATTTGAAAGTAAAAAAGCATCCACGAGCCTTCTGCTCAGTTATTTTTAGTTTCCTTATCTAAAAAGTTGTTCACCGCTTCATACATAGCACGTGACATATTTAACTGTACATAGATGTAATTTAAGTTACTGGCCAGAAGACAGCGTATAAATACACACTATTGCAGAGTTTTCCTTTTTAACACTGCTGTCTCTTTTCTATACAAGTGTTTGGTTACTAGAATAGTGCAAAATAATAATTTATTTAAAAGTGTACATTCAAAATTCATTGATTTAATTTGATGTTGAGTATTGTGATAAAATGTTATACAATAGAATCACTCATGAACATTTTAGATGTATTCAGTATATTACTGTATTATTTGAAAGTAAAAAACATCCACGAGCCTTCTGCTCAGTTATTTTTAGTTTCCTTATCTAAAAAGTTGTTCACCACTTCACACATAACACGTGATATATTTAACTGTACATAGATGTAATTTAAGTTACTGGCCAGAAGATGGCGTGTAAATACACACTATCACAGAGTTTTCTTCTTTAACACTGCTGTTTCTTCTCTATACAAGTATTTGGTTACTAGAACAGTGCAAAATAACAATTTATTCAAAAGTGCACATTCAAAATTCATTGATTCAGTTTGATGTAGAGTATTGTGATAAAAATATTATACAATAGAATCACTCATGAACATTTTAGATGTATTCAGTATATTACTGTATTATTTGAAAGTAAAAAAAAAAAAAAACCATCCACAAGCCTTCTGCTCAGTCAAATACTACAGAGGACATTCCAAACTGTTTGAAGATGAGTAACTCCAAGAATTCACACTCAGACTCTATTATAAAAAAAGAGATGCAACAGATATCTGCTACTTTGCTGGACTTATCGCTAAAAATGGACAGATTTACTGAAAATCTAGAAAGTCTTAAAGATAACTGCCAAAAACAAACAGAAGTTTTTAAAGAAATCTTACAACAGCAACAAATAAAAATATCAGACATTGAGACTTCCTTAAGTGATGTTGATGGGAGGTTAAAAGAAAGTGAACTACATACTCAATTTCTGCTACAACAGAACACTTGGTTAATAAATAAAGTTGATGATATAGAGAATAGAGAAAGAAGGACAAACATAAGGATTTTTGGTCTTCCAGAGAAATCCGAAGGTGACGACATTATCTCATTCTTGAACTCTTGGTTTCCTGAAGTTCTCGGACTAAAAGAAGGCTTATCTTATGGGATAGAGAGGGCACACAGAGCTATTGGTAAGCCACTTTCTATTTCTTCAAAATCAGCTCCAAGATCCATAGTAGTTAAATTTCTTTCTTTTATGGATAACGAGCTTATACTGAGATCTGCATGGAGGAAAAGTCCTGTTATGTATAAACAGTCATTATTAAGCTTTGATAATGACTATTCAACAAGAGTTCTGGATATAAGGAAGAAAACATGGCCATTAGTAAAACTTTTAAAACAACATAAAATCAAAGCGCAGCTCTCTTATCCAGCCAAAATAAGAATCCAATATAACAATGACATGAGAACATTCAACAGCATAGAGGAAGCCACATCTTTCATAAAGAATAATAACATAATTCCACTACCTGAAGAAATGGACTGGTTAAATTCATCCTCTTTATAAAGGGCTCCAGGAAAAAATATTTGGTCGGAGGCAAGAGAAAAAAAGAAACAAAAGACTGACAAAAAGAACTCTGATGATACTATTTCTCTCAAAGTATCAACTAAGGTATGATTATAATATATTAAAACTATACTCTTTAATACACTAGTATAAAGCAGTTCTTTTTTTTTTTCTTTTCTTACTTAATTGTTTAGTTTAATATAATACTTAAATGTTAGTACTAATTAATAACTTATTAAAGCCCTGAAGTATATACTTATTCTCTATTTACTTATTCTCTAAATACTTATTCTCTATTTACTTATTCTCTAAATACTTATTCTCTATATACTTATTCTCTAAATATTTGAAAACAATAACCAATGAAGTATACTAGACATTCTTTTATTTTGTCACTAAGCTTTTAATATAAACTGCCCTTTTAAATGGTTTTCTCTATACAACTGCTCAGTTGATAAATTAAGGCACTTTCAATGCCTGAATAAATATTATCATTTTTAGTAATCACATTTATGTTGTTTTAAAGTACACATTCAAAATTCATTGATTTATTTTGATGTAGAGTATTGTGATAAAAATGTTATACAATAGAGTCACTCATGAACATTTTAGATGTATTCAGTATATTACTGTATTATTTGAAAGTAAAAAAAGCATCCACGAGCCTTCTGCTCAGTTATTTTTAGTTTCCTTATCTAAAAAGTTGTTCACCGCTTCATACATAGCACGTGACATATTTAACTGTACATAGATGTAATTTAAGTTACTGGCCAGAAGACAGCGTATAAATACACACTATTGCAGAGTTTTCCTTTTTAACACTGCTGTCTCTTTTCTATACAAGTGTTTGGTTACTAGAATAGTGCAAAATAATAATTTATTTAAAAGTGTACATTCAAAATTCATTGATTTAATTTGATGTTGAGTATTGTGATAAAAATGTTATACAATAGAATCACTCATGAACATTTTAGATGTATTCAGTATATTACTGTATTATTTGAAAGTAAAAAACATCCACGAGCCTTCTGCTCAGTTATTTTTAGTTTCCTTATCTAAAAAGTTGTTCACCACTTCACACATAACACGTGATATATTTAACTGTACATAGATGTAATTTAAGTTACTGGCCAGAAGATGGCATGTAAATACACACTATCACAGTGTTTTCTTCTTTAACACTGCTGTTTCTTCTCTATACAAGTATTTGGTTACTAGAACAGTGCAAAATAACAATTTATTCAAAAGTGCACATTCAAAATTCATTGATTCAGTTTGATGTAGAGTATTGTGATAAAAATGTTATACAATAGAATCACTCATGAACATTTTAGATGCATTCAGTATATTACTGTATTATTTGAAAGTAAAAAAAAAAAAAAAAAAAACATCCACAAGCCATCTGCTCAGTTATTTTTAGTTTCCTTATCTAAAAAGTTGTTCACCGCTTCATACATAGCACACAATATATTTAACAGTACATAGATGTAATTTAAGTTACTGGCCAGAAGATGGCGTGTAAATACACACTATTGCAGAGTTTTCCTCTCTAACACTGCTGTTTCTTCCCTATACAAGTATTTAGTTACCAGAATAGTGCGCTATCATTGCCTGAATAAATATTGTTGTTCTTGGTGAATGCTTTTATGTAGCTTAGAGGTACACATTTACAATTTGTTAATTTGAATTAATGTAAAGTATATTAATGAAAATATTATAAAATGGAACCACTCGTGAACATTTTGGGAAGCATCTAGAACATTAAAGTATTATCTGAAGGTGGACAGTATTCATAAGCCTTCTGCTCGGCTTTTTCAGTTTTTTTGTCTGAAAAGTTGTTCACCGTCCACATTCATAAGCACGCAATATATCCTAGCGTGTTTAGATGCAATTTAAGTTACTGATCACAAGATGGCGTGTAAACACGCACTATCGCAGAGTTCTTTCCTTAACACCGCTGTTTTGATTACAGTAAAGGAAGCGTTTGCTTCAATTATTCTCACACTTCATATATTCTTTCGTATTTTATTAAAAATTTATGGTTTATTATCAATCTCAGTTAATATCTCATGCAAGTATAGCGTTAGATCTGCTTTGAAGACAACGCTATTATAACAAGAAAGATAGTGAATCAATTAAATACTGTTGTGTCTTAATGGGTGAGTGTCTGGTAAAAGTATAATACATGCGCTCTGTGAACACATCTAACCGACACTGGGTTGGATGAGTTCCTTATAGTTGTTAAGTTGTATAGAAATGGAAGAAGATGGAAGGAAAAGGGAAGGTGAAGATCCTGAGTGTCAGCTTATTGGGAATTATACTTTCATTTATCTAAAGATTGCTTTATCATACTTGTTATTGTATAAAAGAAGTACTATACGTAAAATGTTTATTATAAATGATTAGTTATGGGACAAGAGTGCTATTGCACCATTATCAAGGTAGATTTCCTTTGCAAGTATAATTCTAATTTTGACCTTTCTCCTTTCTGTTTTATAGTTTTAACATATAAGTTGAGACCCTTTACTAGTTACCAGACCTTCACTACATTTGTGATAAGCAGAAGTCAATATTCTGATATGTGTGATCTTTAAATTGAACTTAATAGAGAAAATCTTATGAATAATAACTTGCTAATAACAGAACTACAAAAGATCACATATAAGTAATTTAGGAGTGAAATTTTTTACACATTTTATTAATTTTAGATTGTGGAACTATCAGAGTTATAAAACTGACATTGACTGAAGAATGAGAAAATGCTTTAATGTAAAGCATTATAAATATTGCTTTAATTCTAACTGTTGTTATATTAAATCTTATAAATGAATATTATTGTCTGTAAAGACTTTAATTGGTTTTGATAAAGTGGTTAGCTATATGTCAATTAACTTCACTATGCTGATGTAATACCTTATATAGATCTAAAAATATGTAAAAAAATCTCTTTTATTTTAAACAGTATCTATCATACTCACTCTACCTCTTTTTATTATTAATAACAATGTAAATATCACTAATGACAATTAATGATCTGACATTTGCTTATATATTATTTACAATTGGTAATTTGCAAAAATTTCATAATATTAATGAAAAATGAACATCTAATATATTGTTAAAGTAATTAACAAATGTCTTATTTAAAATTGTTTGCAACTTGAAATAATATCTCATTTTAGAATCTAATTAGTAATGAACAAAACTTCACAGACTAGGTATATATGTTATTTACATAATAAGTGTATCTTGTTCTCTGGTTTTAGTTTTCATTTTTTTGAGGAGCTCAATTTAAAGCAACATTTCCTCATTAATGAAACTATTATTATTGAGGGTAAATCTGTTTGAACTTTTAAGTCCACACAGATTTGAGATGCTAGACACTTCATGTTTGGGATTTAGAATGGTAAAATCATTAATTGTTTATTCAATTTATGTTAACGCAATGTTTTTCAGCTTTTTCTTTTTTCAGTGTTTCAATTTGAAACTTTTTTTAAGCATAAATAGAAATAAATATATTAATTTCAAAATAACTTTTAAAAGAGAGGATAAATCTAATACTCAAAACACATTAACTTCCAAGGTAAAACAAAATTTCAAGAACAAACAATCCAAAAGTACAAATAAGTACTTAAAAAAATGACAGACACAACATTATTATCTATAAATATTAATGGTTTAAATAATTCTATAAAAAGGTCGAATTTTCTAAGATATTTGAAATTACAAAAAGCACAAATCATATTTATACAAGAATCTCATTTTAAAAGAGATGATAATTTCACATGGAAACCTAGTGACTATCTAATTCTTTCTCACTCCCTTTACAAAAAAAAAAAAAAAACAAGAGGAGTTATAATTTTATGGAAAAAAAGTGTAGTTATTCCTCAGATCATTTACAAACACGAAGATAAAGAAGGGTTAATATCAATTGTAATAATAAAATATCAAAATAGAATTTGGACTTTAATAAATATTTACTGGATTCCTGGAATAGGATTGTCTACGGTTAAAAAACAATAGAATTAATTAACAAAGTAAATAAAGGTATGATAATAATGGGGGGGTATTTCAATTGTATTTTAGATAACTCTGAAACAACTAATAAAAGAAAGTTACATCTCACACCCGTAAGTAAATATTTCAAGAGATGGTTAGAAAGCTTAAATCTAATAGGTACATTTCATTTTAAAGATTCTAACTCATTAAGTTACACACATAGCGATTATCGCTTTAATACTAAAACAAGAATAGATAAAATATTGGTCTCCTCTGATTTAAACAGTAGGATAACAAAATTTTCTATTATCCCATGTCCCTTTTCAGACCATAATGCCTTAATTCTTAAACTACAAATTGATTTCAAAAGATTAAACACTATAACTAGAATACCAGCTTACATCCTTAAATTAAAAGAGTTTAAACCTTGGCTAGAGTCAGAAATCAAATATTTCTTAGAAACAAATCCTATTAACGATACAAATAATATAATAACTTAGGATACACTCAAGGCTTTTTTGTATGGCAAGATTATAGGATGGTTTAAAAATAAAACAAAGGAATGGGAATCTGAATTGCATAACATACAAAAACGAATAACAGAAATAAATACAACTTTATGATGTAATAGATTCTCAAGAAAAAAAAAGAAATTATAGATTTAAATAAAAAATACAATGAATTCCTCACTCATAAAACAAATCTAGCTTTGGAAAAACTAAAATTTGCTTCAATGTCAACTTCTCCAAAACACTTACATAATCTAGCAATGAGAATTAAAAAGCAGAACTTAGAAAATAACATCATAAATATAATACATGAAGGAAAAGGGAAAAAAGGTATCTGATGTGAATGATATTCTTGAAGCTTTTAAGTTCTATTATGCTAAGCATTATGGAAATAATGATAATAATATTTTATTTTCAGATCAGAAATTTAATAGTTCCTTAATAAAAAAAAACTACCTGATCAATTAAAAGTAGAAATGGACAAGCATATCTCCATAAAATAAATAAAAGATATAATTAAAGTAAGTAAAAACAACAAATCACCAGGAATGGATGGAATAATAATGGAATTATATAAATTTTTTCCAAATTCAGCAATTTCTCTACTTCATAACATGCTAAATGATATTCAAACTCAAATGATTACTCCACCATCCTGGAAATATTCACTAGTTACCCCTATAAAAAGATAAAAGTGATCCATCCCAATGTAGTTCATATAGACCTATCTTCCTGCTTAATAATGATTATAAAATCTTTATGTCTATCTTAGTAAATAGAATTAAGAAATCCCTGACTAAAGTCATAAATGAAGACCAAACAGGCTTTATATTTGGAAGACACACATATGACAATATTCAGAGAATTTTAACCATTATAGAAGCTTTGAACAGAGACAATTCAGAAGATCTTATAATCACATTAGATATAGAGAAAGCATTTGATTCGGTAAACTGGAAGTATCTATTTAAAATTTTGGAACTTTTTGAATTCCCATTAAACTTTATAAATTTAATAAAGAATATATATAAAGACAACCTGGCTTATGTAAAATTAGGCCCATTTATCTTGGAAGCTTTCAAAATAACTAAAGGCTCTAAGCAAGGTTGCCCTATGTCTCCCATCCTGTTTGCCCTGGCGATAGAATTATTTGCCTGCAATAAGTGATCTAAAATAGAAGGAATTAACTTTTACAATAAATTTAATTCTAAAATCATGTTATTTGCTGACGATATATTGCTGACTTTAAGACCGAATGAAGAGTCCATGCAAGAATTAGAGAAACAAGTAGAAGATTTTTTTTCCATTTCAGGTCTTTGTTTCAATAAATCCAAATCAAAACATATACTTCTAAATAAAATAGATGACTTGCATTTGAATAAATATCAAATAATTGGAGAAAATGTTTTTTCACTAGAATATCTAGGAATTCTTATATCTGAGAACATAGATACTACCATGACCTTAAATTATAATAAAATCCAAAATTTAATTCAAAAACAAGTTAATAGCTGGAATAAATTAATGTTAAACTTGGAAGATAGGTTACAGTTAATAAAAATGATATTACTACCACAAATAAACTATATAGCATTAGCAATCCCTATTTCACCAGATAAAAAAGTTATAAAGACAATACAGAACCTTTTGATGGATTTTCTTTGGTATCCAAAAAAGAATAGAATTGCATTCTCACATCATATTAGACCCTGGGACTTGGGAGGAATTAAATTTCCAGACATAGAAATGTATATTAAAGCTTCCATCATTAAACTTATACTAAATTGGGTAAATCCAAATTATTCATCCGCATGGAAAATTTTACATTTAACTTTCTTCTTAAATGAAAACAAAATATTAAAAAATATGGATTTGGAGAATTATAACAACATATTTTGGCATGTTCTATGTCATAGCTTACAAAATAAAACAACAAAGCCCACTAATTTATCATATCTGAATAATATTTATAATCTATTTAGAAAATTTATAATTACAAATACAGATATAAAATTATGGTTCGATCTCTTAATACCATTTAAAACATCAAAGAATTTTAAAGAAAAAATCCAAGAAAAAATACTCATTAATTGGGAATCCAAAAACTTTATTTACTGGTTTCAATGCTTAAATAATCACAGTACTTTAACCACCCAACAAGTAATAAATGAGTTTAGTATATCTGAAATAGACAGAATAGAACTTCAAAAAATACTACCATATGCAAGTGATTTATGTAGAATTATTAATGGTTCAAGCTTTAATACTATACCTAAGTTCATAAAATATATGCAAGAATCGATTTATGGAAATCATAATAAGCTAATTTCTATATCTAAATTATACAAAATTTTAATAGTGTATAAAACCAAAATAGGTCAAAATGTTGTGAACATTTTAACAAAGGACTTGACAATAAATCTATCATCTGAAGGTATAAATGACCTTTTGTTGTCAGTTAAGCTAACATCAAACTTCCAGATATGGAAAATCTTCACATGGAAATTTTTACATTGAGCCTTTAAACACCATATAAAATAGCCAAATTTGACTCTGCCCAAAAGCTCACATGCTGGAGATGTACTGTAAACTGTAAGGCAGATTGGATACATATATTAAAAAATTCTGGGAAGATATTAATAGATTTCTTCAAGCCATTTATAATGATAAATTTGTTCTAACAAAATCTTTAATTTTTTTGAATGTAGATGACTCAGTAACTATGAGTAAAAGTGATCAATATCTTTTATGGTCTATTCTGGCTCTAGCAAGAAAATGTATAACAAGAAAATGGAAATCCACTGTTTCTCCAAGTTATGAAGACTTCATATCTCTATTAAAGGAATCTGCACAGAAAGAAATAAAAGTCAAAGAAGAAAGAATTTTTCCCAGACGTTGGACAGACAATCCTTGGAATAAAATCTTAATACTTATAGACACATTACAAAAGGACAGAATTTCTTCTACATGAAATTGAAATGTCATAAACTAAGATGAACTTATGTGAATATATGCCAGTAAAGGTTATACTAGTTCTATGAGATTATTCCTCTTTATAACCTTATTGGTTAATCCTTTTCATTGGACCACCTGTAAATATTGTACATATTGTTATAGTTATTAACTATTTTCTTTTATTTTGAATTGTAATTTAAAATTTACTGTATCATAATTTGTCTACAAACAAAAAAATAAAAATTATTTAGCAAAAAATGAAATCAGGTTTGATGAGGGCCTTTTTTCATAACATTTTAGATGGTCAGTTTTGCATTATTTGAGTACTGATTTAATTCTTGTTGTTAGTGCCTGGGCTGTTGGTATTCATGCCAAGGTAGTAAGAAAATCATTCTATGTCACCCAGCTTATAAGTAAGAACATGGCATCTATACGGCCATGTTATCTAGCCCTTATCAGTCCCATCTTTGAGTATAATGTTCCCTTCATCATGTACCTGACCAGACATATGCAATAGCTGAATGCTCACTAAGGTTTCTTACCAGGAAAATCCAAGGTATAAACACATTGTGCTGTACAAATTGCCTTAAAGCCTTATCTCCTACAGGTTACTGAGACGCGATCTATGCCTGTTATACAAGGCATCCTCAGATCCAGCTCTGATGGACCTTTTGCACATCTACAAAATGAACAGCATTAATAGTCACTGCATCCAAGGATTTAATTTGCGCTTGCAACATAAATAGGACATGTTGGCAAGGCAGATATGTATCTCAAAGAATCCCCATGATCTAGAACAGGCTTTCCATCCAGGTGAAGCAGATTCCATCACTAAACTTAGTTAACCAATGGATAGGAAATCAGAAATTCTCCCCATGTCTCTGACAGTCAGAGGCAGATAATAATACTCAAACTAGCATAACCTTTAGAAACTTCCTAACATACCCCCTCCTAATAAATGTCCATGATACACAGGAGCACAATTGGGTTGGGTTGTGCAGCTAGGCTTATAAAGGCCCTGGTGGCTGTTAGCCTAGTATATACCTATCGGCCTATGAATGAAATTACCATTTTTTCCCCTAATACCTGGCTAGTGCTCCACTGGATAACTATAAGGTACATCAAGCCTAAGTACATCATTGGACAAGTTCATCAAATTTCCAAACTTATATCAGTCTGGAGAAAAGGTGCATAGCACATTGGCAGCACAGGATATGTGACCTAAAAGGATACTATTTTGCCTCCCACATCACCCAGGATTGGTAACTTATTGTTTATTATTAAAATTTAATAAAATATATCCAAATACTAGGACTGAATGAACTGTACTATATCCCGTTTATTGATCATTTCCATTCACTTTCTAAATTCATGTATCTCAAACAGCATGTTTGTATTCAGTACAGAATAATTGCTGAGCCAAAAGTTTACAGCAGGGTATTTATTTTCCTCTACTGCCAGTATATCATGCAACTTTTCTCCAGACATATATAACAACATTACATTTAATTTACTATCTCTGGAACAGTTACATCAGTAATATACTTCTAAAAACATTGCATCCATATGTTCTATTTTGGGCCTAGTAAGTTTATTAGATACCCAAATCAGTTTATGGTAAGGTTGGATGAAACAATGCAATTTTTGTAGTATTTGCAAAAATATTTCTTTAATATTAACTAAATTGTGGGCAGTTCAACACAGAGGAGTAAAACTATGAACTGCTAAAGAAAGTTATTAATTAGCTCTGGCTGGTGACTCCCAATATCAATTTGTCTGCTATATCACTCTAAGCATGACACTTAACTAGAGAGTGTTCCAAGATCATCCCTGAAAATAGGCATTTATGCCTAGTGAGTTTACCTTATTAATAAATACAATAACATGAAATGCAACTAAACACTCTGTTCATTTTCCACTTTTTTAAATAACTGTATGGGGCAGATGCGATACTTTAATTTCAAACACTGTCTGTGGCAAGTTAATTAGTAGACTTTAACAGAATGCATAGCAAATTATGGATCATAAGTTCATAAGTTAATTGGTGGCTACTAGGTTATTGGCCCAAGAGGCATTTTAAGCCTAGCCAAGCTTACCCCAAATTTACTAAAATATTTTACAGTTAAGAAATAGGCTTGTACATACAAGTGTTCACAGGTTGCCCCTCTCCATTATGGACATAGGTGCCAAACCAGGGGTAAGTTTGTGATTTTCCATTAACTGGTATAAGTTACATTTGAATATGGTTACGGCTAAACTCAGATGGGGTTTAGGTCCTCAGAACAGGTATTTCTGATGCTATGTGTTTTGTGGATGTGCAACAAATCCATCAGTGTGGGATTAGAGGATGCTTTGTAGGCTAGGCATAGATCGCCACACAGCAGTCTGTAGGAGACTAAGTATAGGAACGGGCCTTTGCAGTAGTACAGCTTCTGTTAGCTACACATAATCCATACAGGCTGATGTTTTTCTTGCTCTCTGAGGTTTTTTTAATGAAAAAGAATCAAAATAAATTTGAATATGCTGAGTTTCTTGTTTTTCCATCAGGTTACACATATTGCTGAAAAAAAATTACGTGGACTCTCAAATGAAAGGATAAGCAACATAAATTTCTAAACAAAACTATAACATATTCTATTTACAAGTGGCATTTTGCAAACAATAACACAATAAAATGAATTAATTATATGAAGTGGCAACCATTACCAATGAAAGAGAACTGTGTTAACAATATAATGAAGACAATATCATCGGCTGGCATTAATTTATTGGTTGATTGCACATTCAACGCTTTAATACAATTTTGATTTTAGAATTTTAGAATTAAACTCACCTCAATATTCTTTCTAATAATGGCACTTCTGACCAACTGTTGTTAAATGTCTGGCAGTTAGCACAAAGGGTTAAGGCTATGACCTGTTAATGAGCTGCTGTTGTAGTACAGGGTTTGATTCTATCAGCTTCCTTGTCGTGCCTATTGTGTGATCCTAATCAAATCACTTAACTAGTCAGTGATTTGGGAAATTAGGCTAGGTGTACAGATAGTCTCCTAGACTTGCCTAGTAACTACTTATGAACGTACAACACAGAGTTGCCCCAGAATCATCAGTGAGGGACCTTATTACATATTCTTGACCAGAGAAAAAACTGTTGGACTTTCTGGTCACCAAAACAAATAGCAGCTTATGATCTGAGAGTAATGTACTAATCACCTTAGCAGATTCACAATGATAGCCTTTTGCAGAATATAACAAGTTCTGTATGAACCCTGCACTGGATGTGTGCATCAAAAACTAAAGAATGATATCAGAAAGCCTCACTTGAGGCTCTATAAGTTTTTCATGTGGATTTAAATAAGTCATATTCCCCTTGGGCTGGAGAAACAGATGAGTTAAGGATCAGAAACTGGAAAGGTTTTCTTAAAACTTTACACATGCCATAGCAACAATGATCTAAGCACATAAATCAGCTAATAAATATACAACTATCTATAAAATGCAAATTTCACAAAATAATATTCTAATAAATAATCTAGCAATAAAGATCCAGAGTCTTATAACTCTCAAGTCAAGTAGTCACTGTGAACAAGGAAGAGCATTAAGGATCTCTTGAAAGAAGTTGTGGTACTATACTGCTAAGTGTGGCATTTAACAATTTCACAGCACTGGTAAGTGAAACAAGAAACTGCACATACCAAATAATTCTTGACAGTTTCTATGAACGAGTAGCAACCCTGTGCCACCAAAACAGATCAGCTGGGCTTTCTGAAATGGTTCCAACAACTGTTTTTGATGGGCTGGACAGGCCATGATGGTGCTAAAGATGTAAATGGGCCAGTAGCATACATTGCAGAAAGTCACCATAAACTATGCCAGAGAGGAGCACAGAAGCACTGGTAATAAGCTTCTCATTACATCTTTTTTATGTCTTTTAGCCATAGAAGAGAAATAAATCATGTAATGAATAATGTTAGTCCAGACAGGTGATGAAAAGCAGATGTTACTAAGTGTAGTTATCATGACTGGCTTTGAATTTTATGGCTTCCGAAAGTAAAATATATCATTTTAAAATGACTGCAGAAAAACAAGTTGGTCTTTGAAGCCTATTGTACCTCTGCTATGTGTCAACCTATACAATTAATGGTGTTATTCTATGAGTGCTACAATTCATGCATAAGTGATGTGGGTAACAGACTTTACTGAGTGGAGCTGTGACATTGTGCTTTGTACTTTATGACAACAGAGAAGCAAGATAAAGCATTTAACTGATTTTGGAAAAGCTTCATTTGGCATTGCAAGTGTTGAATATAAAAACAGTACAGAGGTTGTTAACAAGAAAGACAATTATGGCAACTTCAGATTTAGATTCAAGCTGCAAGGCATTCTCCTTCTTTAATACTAATGCTAACGTTTTCCGATTGCCTGGATCATCATTTTGAAAGTTGATTTATTTACATGACTGCTCACTTTGAGCTTTGCTGATTTACAAATGGATTTGCTTTGAAGTAACTAGCCCTGTAGAGGCATGCAATCTTGTTGCTCCTTAATAAGCCTGCCTTAGCTGTGAAAGTGTTTGACAAGTGACTTGCAGAAGCAGTGGTGACCACATCAGAGAAAAGGTTGGGAAGAATCCGTTATTTTCTTCAGCCACAAGAAATGAGGAATGAAGAATGAAGAAAGCTATTATAGAATCTTTAGATTTGAGATGAATTTTTAAGCTGTTGAGATATTATTACCATCAAGCATTCGAGCAGTGCTAAGGGAAGCATGAGACTCTTCAAAAAGATACCCTGGAATGTCCTCCTCTTGTGCTCTAATGCAATATTTATGATTATCTACAAAAAAGTATTTGAAGTTTGCAAAAATAATGCAATTTTTTTAATCCCCTAAATATTGTGGTTCAAAACATACATTTTCAGGGATTCAAACTCATAGAAAGAAAGTTCATTTAAAGTAGCACTCCATAGATGAGAAGAGCAAAAGAATTAAGGTTTTAGCATACCATTAAAAATGGATCTACAATGGCTGCGATGATCTTTGATGGGAAGAGACGACTGCAGAGAACATACAAAACAAAACAAACAAAAAAAAAGAGTTAAACTGCTCTCTCCAGGAGAAAAAAGTATTATCTCACCTTCACATGCATGTAAGCCCCTGCAGGATTCTTAACCTCTAAGTAGAATTTACTGTTGCAAAAGAAGTACTGTGTTGACCGCTCCCCAACAGCGTGCACACTTGGGGACTACCATTCATACCTATTCTATTCTGCTTGTACCACATGTACATCAACAATAGGTGGCAGCAGAGCTACATAACTCCCCTCCTTTCCCAGTACAGCTTGTCCCAACCCGCTGTAGGTGCTTGCCACTCAGTAACTATTTTCGGATCCTATAGGATCTGGCAGCACCTCTAACTAGAATAACAGACACAACTTATGTGCTACTAGCCAGTAAATCTTCATTTGCTTTTTTACACAGTGAAACTCACTTGTATAAGTTTAAGCATAAGTTTAAGTATAAATTGGCAAAAACTATCACCTACACTTACTTGCAATCACTGATAGTTTTTCGCTCAGCTCTGCTGGGGAGCTCTACCCACTCCATTCACCCTCTGGGCTCATTCCGCTCCCCTACTTTGGCCATAATTCTCACCCACCCCCACTACCTGTACATTTATCCATCCATAGCTTCTCCCACTCCTGCCACTGTCCAATCGCCCATATTCCTCCTACTCTTCACAGTATAAACTCAAATGCACCAACTCCAACTAAACAATGTCCCACACCAAACCACATTTACTAAGCTTGACAATACTCTCAGCACTACTAACTTCCCTTAGTTACCTTACACAGCTCCTTCCTAACCCCTCCCATACTTCACCATCACATTACACAACCAATTTCCAACACACTATCTCAGCATCCTTCTCCTCTATAACTCACAAACTCTACTCCTATAACACAACCCGCCTATTAAAACACAAAATTCTACCTATCCTACCCTCTCCTAACTTACCTCACCATCCTCACCCCAACAAATCTACTCCCTACCACTACTTCCATTTGCCTTCCACACTAGTCTATTTTACACACATACTTCACCAAATTTCCATCTCTCTTTCTGGTGACATCCATCCCAACCCTAGGCCCACTAACACCCCTCCACCACTACTCCCCCTTCAACACACCCTAGCACTCCCAAGACCATTTGCATCACCACAATTAATGCCCAAAGCCTTCTAAATAAAATACCTAACCTCCATGTCTAACTTTCCCATGACCACACTGACATAGTTGCCATCTCAGAAACTTGGCTAAAACCATACATAAAAGACAATGAAATTCTACAACCTGGCTACCAAATGATTTGCAATGATAGACCCATCAAGAAAGGAGGTGGTGTAGCCATAATCTACTCCTTCTCCTAAACAGTTACCCCATACACCAATCACATTCCAAAATTTGCCATATCTGAAGTAACTATGGCTCTCCTAAAAATCATCAAACACAAATCAATATGCATAGCTACTCTCTATATCCCTCTAGGTAACAACATCCCAATACTAGAAGACATCCTGTCCTGGTTCTCCTCTAACATTAAAAATTAAATCTTTATCCTAGGAGATGTGAAAATTAACTGGGCCACTATAAACTCTGAAGCTCCTGCTCGAACAATCAACCTCTTTAACTTCACCCAGCTAATAAACTCTCCTACCAGGCCAAAGATGGACCCTCTGGCACCATCATTGACTGGATCTTAGTATCCCGTCCTAACCTAATCTGAAATGCAGAAATTCTTCCCGACCCTCTCAGTGACCACCTGCCAGCCTTTGCTGACCTTCACCACTCTGTTCTTCAAAAGCAACATCACTACATTCAAACTCATAACCTCTCCAATTTTAACCCACACATATTTTCAGACTGTCTAAAACTAACAGACTGGACCCCCTTAAAACCTTGCTCCTTAACAACACCATCAGTTACTTCAATTAAACCTTTTGGAACGTACTCAACAGCCTCACTCTTCTCAGAACCAAATGAGTTAAAGCTAAAACCTCTTGCTGGCTATCAAAGGAAACTAAACAAACCATGCTCCTAAGAGACAAAAGGTGGAAGCAATACCAAAACAATAAACTACCTAATGTCCTACTAGAATTCAAAAAACTCCACAACTCCATAAAAAATAATAACTAGAGACCACAAAACATACTACTCCAAGCTTCAGTCTGAACACTTGACCAACCCTATAAAATTCTGGAATACTATCTCCTACTTCCTCCATCCGGGAAATAAAGACAGCCCTTGCCCCAACCCTAACCTCACTGATCTAGAAACAGCCACTCTATTTAACTCCTTCTTCATGGAATGTATAGCCAAACTGACTGCAAGCTTTCCTCACCCCTCTCCAATTTCATCTTCACTCCCCCCTCCTATCCCTCTGATCATACAATTCATACCCCCACCTTCAACTTCAATCCTGATCCCACAAACACAATAAAAAAATGCTCCTCCAACTAAAACCATGCTGCCACACACCAGATAATTTACCTCCATCCTTCCTGAAATTATCTGCTGACAGCATAGTCCTTCCCATCTCCATTTTAATAAACAGATCCATCCAAGAATCCTATGCTCCTTCAATTTGGAGACACACTTTCATCATTCCACTCCACAAGGGAGGTAAAACACTGGCACCACCAATTTCCAGCCATTGCCATTTTTTCTCCACTCTCAAAAATCCTGGAAAAATGTATTCATTCACAACTGATGCCACATCTAACACACAATGACCTCCTTACCCCCACACAGCATGGTTTCCGCCATGGTCACAGTAACATCACTGCCCTCCTCTCCCTCCTCGAGATCATTAACTTAGCTCAGGACTCTGGCAAAATTGTGTCTACCCTGTTCCTAGACCTATCCAAGGCCTTCAATACTGTCTCCCACCCTATACTCCTATCTCAACTCTCCTCTGTTAACCTTTACCCTTCCATCATAGCCTGGTTCTCTAGCTACCTCTCCAAAAGATAACACGCTGTAAACTGGAAATATTCAACTTCTTCCTTCCTACACACCCTTAACTGGTGTTCCCCAAGGTTCTGTCCTTGGCCCTTTACTCTTCAATTTATTCATCAATAACTTTCACTACTGCATCTCAGATACCTCTCTAATCCAGTATGCAGATGATTCAACAATCATCTGCTTAGCCAACTCCCCTTCCGACCTACTGCTAAAAACTCAGTCAGCTTTCTTTAAAACAGAAACTTGGATGCAAAACAACCACCTCACCCTAAACGCAAACAAAACTAATGATCTTTTCTCCATCTAAAAACCTCCTCCATTGATAAAAACTCCTTTACTATACTAAGCCAGAATAACATCCCCATCAAAATTGTATCACATACTAAACTGCTCAGTGTCATCGTTGATGAACATCTAAAATTCGATATCTATATCCAAACAAATATAAAACAAACACCAAAAACTAGGACTCCTATACAGACACAAGCGCTACCTTACTCCCTCCACCAGAAGGACCTTAGTCTCCTCATATCTTCTCCCTCTCTCATGTACAGTGCTCCTCTGCTTACTAATTTCCAACTTGGCTTACAATCCAAACTGGAATCCTGCTACAATAAAATCTGCAAATTCGCCCCCAATTCTAAAATTACGTCTCATCATTGCTTCTCCCTCCACTCTCTGCAATGGCTCGAGCTTCCTAATTACCTGAACTTTCTTAACCTTACCACTGCCCATAAGCTTATAATCAAGCCCTTCAGGAGTCCCTCTCTCTCCACCATCTTAACCCCCTATATTCCTAATCGCTCACTTTGATCAGAAAATCAAAACCTCCTAAAAATGTTCAAACCTTCATGGCCTCCTGGGCACCTCTGCTGTCCTGCTCCTTAACTAAACTATGGAACTCACTTCTTCCCTCCCTTCGACATACTCCAAACCACACCAACTTCAAATCCCTCCTCTACTCCTCCCTACCTTCAAGTGGGAATGCCCATGCTGTACTCCAACATAAGTCCCTCCACTAACTATCCGCTAGTTTTTCTCTGAATATAGCGCTATCCCTCTCCTGCATCTATTCAGCACTCACAGTCTTTCCCCAGCTACTGCTACTTCTACTTACTCCAAACTAGACGCCTGGTATTATTTGTGCCTAATTACTACACTCCATAAATACTATAAGACTGTTTTGAAGCATCATTTTATACTCTGTAAATTAATTTATATTCAGTAAATATATTTTAGATTGGATACTTAGCTCGAAGTATATGACTACTGTGTTTCATATTGTATGGTTGCCATTGTCAATGGAGCTTTTCTCCCTGGGCCTTCACTGAAAATGGGCTCTTCTAGGCCCAGTGGACTTCCCTGGTCATCAAACTGAAATAAATAAATAAATAACTAAAATAAATAAATGATTTAGCACTCTAAGAATGATCTGTCAATAGGAAAAGAAAAAACGCTAACCTACTTCATTATATTGATTCTGTTTTTTTATGCATGTATGCATGTGTTTATGTATGTATTTAGTTAGCTGGGTTTTTCATTTGAGTTGGGGCTCATTTTTAGTGGAAGTCTGGGAGCACTGTCTTGTTAAGTGACTTTCTCTGACTCACCTAGCAAGCAAATGAACACTGAAGAAATCCAACCCGGGACAACAGAAATAAGTGCATTAACATCTTGCGTCATTATAGATTCATAAGTTATTTCTAAGCAATTTATTTGAATGGATCATTACCAGCTCCATTGCAATACTCACTCTGTGTGGCCCATCTGTATAAGGAATTATGGGCCAAGTTCTGGGGTGTATTTACAGTTTTTTATCTATTCATCCAGGTTAAATTTGAAATGGGGGGGGGGGGGCTACATTATCTAATATAAATGGAGATTTCTTCCAGACAACAATTCTTAGAGTGAGATATGTAGCAGGTACTGTTTATGTTGTGATGGAAGTTTGGGTCACTAGTATGAATGTTTATGTTGTGGCATGTTTTGTGAACATGTAGAAAGTCATGCATGATGTTCATACAGAGCCTTGTAAGATAGGCAGAAGTCTGCATGAGACAGAAAATAGTCGAGACACATCTTTTAGGCATTTTACATAGATCATAGTGCTCAGGCTGTTTTCATAGTGAGGAGTCTCTAGAATCATCCATATTGGATCACATGCTTGGATAGGTAGATGTCAATGGGAGCTTATATTCTATTAGAGGCCTAATAAGTGTGCATTACATCAAAGGTACAGTTCCCTGCTGGAAACTGAACCTCACTTTCCAAAATGAAAGATGGAAATCCTTGTTGCTATAGCTGGAAGTAAGACAAACAAGCCTATATGTTCTATACTAAAGTGGAAGTCACAGAACTGATTGCATGTTGTTGGATCAGAACCATACTTATGTGCTTTATTCACTCCCAGTAGCAACGTATGAATAACAATATTATACTACCTAACACAACCTACAAAGATAGCTATAACCTAACATTCACAGACTGAAAGGTAAATAATATACTTCAATGCTAATTACAGCAGTGTGACAGTTTATCATCTTCATACAGTAAAGTATAACAGAAAGAAGAAACTCTGTCACCCCAACAAAGAGTAAAAGTCAAGAAAGGAATGAGTGTTTGCCCCTACTTTGAAAAACAAATAGTGGTTGTATTGGAAAAATTTTAGAGGACAGACAATCGCAGTCTTCAGTTTCTGTCATGACCAGTTTAGGTTATAATATTTACAGCAAGCGCACAAGGACAGAAGGACCCTTACTTTCTCTGCCATGCAGAAACTGCTATCTTGTTTCAAGATAGGTGAAGCTGAAAGATGAAAATGTCCAGTCATTGCATGGAATAATTGTATTTTTTCATAGCAGAACATAAATATATGACTTGTCAAATAATTTACTGTTGCTGATAGTAGTTAATGTACATCTGTAATATTATAATGATTCAGACCAATTGCACTCAGGGGGTACAAGGGTGCTGCAGACCTTAAATTTTTTCCTCTCTGGAATAGTTTGTCATAGCAGTAGCTGTTGCTATTAGTACTCTGTCTAATGCCACATCAATAATGCTCATGCGAGTAACCATTTACCTGTCAGTGTCCACCAAGGCTAGAAAGAAGGCACAGTACTTTGTTCTAAAGTGAATTGTGCCTCAGGTAAAGGAAAACTCAGGCTGCAGGATTTTGCAGTTTATTTCATGAAATGTGGAGTGCTGTTAGCAGTCTAAAAAGATGCTAGTGCATGAAGTATTGCGTTTGTTCAAGAAAACAAAACAATATCGACTCGGAAAATTTCAGTCTTCCTTTCTTCAGCTATACAAACTACATTATGAACTACTAAATGGATAATATCCTAAGCACGATACTGGTAGGGATAAGAATTCATAGCCTTCATGGTTCACAGGCAGAATATTGTCCTATCTTTTATTTTGCCTTTTTATGGAGTATGATCTTTTTTTTAGTGATCCAGAAATTAGATAGTTTTGCCAATATAAGACCTTTTTTCCTTGAGGGTGAACCTCTGTTATCACACCTCCATGAACGATGTCCCGGCAAGCCTTAAAAGTGGATTCACTGACTCACATGCTGAAGCAGTCCATGGACACTAGTGTTACTGGTAGAAAGGACACATTACATGACTTGGGAGCTTTCCTAAAGTGAGCAGCGCCATTTTTTACATTTTTATGGCCCAGGAGAGATAATGACAAACTTAATGGAAATCCAACCTCTCCATGTTTTTGCAGTCTAGCTCTAGGATGCAGGAGTACCTGGTGCTTCTACAAAGTGGTACTTGCCACAGTGACCATTTCTGAACAATCCTCTAGCCGGGAAGGGGAGCTGTAATGGGGCATGTGATTCTTCATGACTTAATACATAGCAGACCTTGTATAAAACCTTTATCACTGGCATTCCAGGTGGAATTCAACCACTTAACCATTAATGCAGTCTCTCTGCTCGCCTTAGATTATTAATGTTCAGATTTCAGGCTATTTAAATGTAAAACTGTTCCAGGATCTGGGCACTGTGCTTTAAAAAGTTAGTACAGATATCACACATAATCCATTTGCTGTATTGTTGCAGGGATTACATATATAAATCAAATGCTAGGTAACTTGCTGAAATAAATATATAAAAAAAGACAAATTAGTTGTTGAATTCTTAATTCTGTCAAGAAATAAATCTCTCTTATGTAAAGGTCTGCACTTCCTTGTCACCCATTGAAGAGAGTTGCTACCAGATATCCCCACAGAACTTAGTCCAATCTCCACAAAACTCATTTCATGCCCATAGAAAAGGGACACTTCAGAAGAGAAGATAAATGTGTTTCCTGGTACAACCCCTCTTACAACTCATGTTTGACTAGCGATATACTGACTTCAATGAGACACACAACCCTACCCCAAAAAAACAAGTGTATTTTCTCTCCCTTTCAGTCATTGTCTGGCAGGGCCCCTTTCTTGATCAGTCACTGTATGACACATGAGAACTAAAGTGCCTTTATTTCAGTGTTCCAGTAAGTGGATAGCAGGAATAAAGAGGCAATGTCATTGACTCAACATATACCACACACACACACACACACACACACACACACACACACACACACACACACGCACACACGCACACACGCACACACGCACACAGGCACACACACACACACACACACACACACACACACACACACACACACACACACACACACACACACACACACACACACACACACACACACACACCTTTGAATCCAGGGTATATTAGAAGGATGTGGGTTCTATTCCCATTCCAGGCGCTTGGATTTACTTGCTATTACTAACACTGCAGTGCAGCATAAAGGCATGCAGTTCTGATGTGGTATGGATCTTTGGATAAGATGTTAATGTAAGAACCAGTCTACATGAGTTGGTGTTAGCTCAGGTGGATGTAAAAGATCCTCTGGTACCTATTGAAAAGAGTAGAGAGATTTCCCCATTACCCTGGCTAAATACTCCATAGCCAGCATGAATGCTTTGCTTTCATGTATCTCTCCTGAAAACAGAGCATGACTAGGGGTACTAAGGAGGTCAAAAAAGCAAATGAAATAAATAAACATGAAAAAAATAAGACAGACTGATGTTAGTGACAATTATTACCTCAAATCCAGAAGTACATGAAAAAAAAGACGATATTAGCAGACCTATGCGAAAGTACTTGAATATATTTATTTTAGCAAAAAAAGCAAATGAATCTGAATTATTTGGTGGCATTTTTCCTCTACCAGTTCATCTGTATCACCATTCTCTGAATGTTTGGATATCATATGAAATGCCACATTCACTTAAGTTTCACAGGCAGCAAAAGACAGTTCACAAAGCTTTGTCAATGTGCATACCTTTCCCTGTGACAGAATCCCATCTGGTTCAAGCACATTTTGGTTTTCATCCTCTGAACTGCCCAGATGTCAACTCTGCTGCAAATGAGTGCTCTGTGATCACAAGCACCTCACTGCTGTGCATATGAATATAACGGGTTGTCTGACACTTACTTGACAGGCAGGTTTTTAGTAGCATCTGATGAATGTTATTATTATGAGCCACACTTCTAATGGGGTTATGCATAAATCATGCCTGGATCTTAAATACTGAATACATAAATTATTTGGCTCCATGCCACTGGACTCTTAATTGCTCATTGATGTTTAATTACAGAAGAAACTGAAAAGCTTCACTTGATTAAAATGGCTTTTACTCAAGCATAGGGACTCATCTGGACAAACATAAAGTACGGTCATATTTTGCAAATGCCCAGGACAAAGTATGAAAAGATCGATATGGTCAGATACTTAAAAAAAATCTCTTAACTTGATATTGTATGCATTACTAATGCCGTTACAGCATTGTAAGGAGTTAAAAAGTTACTATTATTGGTCGGCCTGTATTGGTAAGATGGAGGCTACAAGCAGCTTTACCTAGTATTGCTTGCCTTTGCTTCTGGTACAATGAGCATTGCTGTGTTTTGCAAAGCTTTTAATACATTTTTATCACCTTAACAGATTTTTACAGCTTGATCTTTGTTTTCTTGGTTAATCATTGCTTCTATACTCTGTGCATTTTTTAAATATCCTTAATTAAATCTTCTAATTAAACCTATTGCAATTTTACGTTCTGTCCTTGCTTATGCTTAATGGCCATGTTGTTATATGTTTCACCTTTGATTATGACACTACCTGGTACTGGAACTTGAGTACCTTGTTTTTTTCTGCTGTTAGTAGTAACAAAGCATAGAAAAGGAGGACATGTGCTTTTAGATTTCTAACTGCACCCAAACAGTAGTGCGTTGGACCCAGCAAAAGTTTCTCACTAAACCCACAAGCCCCCAAATGTAGAAATGTTACAAATGTAAATAACCAGTATCAGTCCTCTTATTCAAACATGCTTTGAGCAGTAGCAGCAACAGCAAACAAGTTGTTGCTTTGCTAGGTCCAAGAAGTTGAGAACAGCCAAACCTGAAACTCTCAACCCATGTTGCACACCACTTCGTAATGTAAGGCATTGCAGAAAAGTTCCAGGAGACAAAATTAGAAAGTTTTTTCATCCAGATATTGCTCATTGAGTGTTGTGGGTCTCCTGGGTATTACAAACATGCCAAGGCCTGTTGTATCAAATGTTTACCTGGTCTCATTGGTTTACTCCTACTCCACTTTCTCCAGGCCATCTACCTTTGTCATCTAGCATGGGAACTACTTAATTTTTTGCACTGTCCATGTGGGTTACATCCTGCTAGTCAGAATCTGGATCTGACTTCACAATTTTTTCTTTTTATTGTTTTTTTATTTGTTAACAAAGTGGGAGGATTAGTACAAGATTCTTGTCAAGCATGACCCAGGCCAATTGGCACACAATGACACTTCCAAAAAAATACATCTACATTAAGTGTACACATAGTACAAAACTATTAAAAGTGAGAAAACTGGGGATCTGGCCCAGCCAGGAAAACTTACAGGACAAATAACAGAATGCAAGCACAATGCATATAAAGTGCAGTATTGGTTACTCAAATGTGCATGCAAGTGTGACAGATTAGTCACAAAGGAATACATCTCTACGAAAGTAAGAGAGTGATGGTGGAGCAGTACAGCAATGCAGGGGAGTAGGAATATATTACAACCGGTATAGACATACGCAACAGAGCTATTCTTTAATAGTACAATTACTAGTAAGTTGGAATGCAAACGTTTAACAACTACCCCTAAAGCAGGGGCACAGAGGGGAGTCAGACAAGTGCTGTATGAGGTTTGTAAAGAAACTTACAAATCTCTGATTAAGCCTTATATTTTGTGTAAGATTGTTCCATGATGTAGGGGCACTCTAAGAGGAAGCCTCATCTGATATGGCTAGACCAAAAGATGGCTTAAACAGCTCAAAGAGGACAGAGGCAGGATTTATCTTTCAGTAATTATGTATTTCTCATGTATTTTTGGAAGCTCATGCAGTGTATTGCTTCTCAAATGCTGCAACACACTGTTGTAACTTATTCTTTGAGCATTTCACCATCTTGAAGCAATGCGCTATGTGTAAAGCATTTCCTATACTCAAATGGTAGTAGAAAATGCACAAATATTACTCACTGCATATGCTCATTGTGTCTTGACTGTATGTATATTTCCCATTGAACTCCTCCTCCCAAATGGCTGACCTTTCTTTGGGAAATTCTAGGGTCATATTTAATGTCATGTTAAATCTTTCTGTGCCATCCTATCTATAGAATGGAGTATAGCATTATATATGAAACAGTTTAAAAGTTAATGATTTTGTAACAGATTTTTGCATGTTGTTATAACATATGCCACTGAACTTTATCTGAAGTAAGATTGTGATGCTCACTTGGACGAGATATTCTGCACATTCAATCTAGGACACTAGGAAGCATCTTAGTGCATTATTGAAGGAGGTGGTACCTACGAAAGATTGCAGAGGTAAGCCAGAGTCCAAGTTTTATTTGGTATTGTACTAGAAAACTAGAGACTGAGCTGAGTGTTTAATTATGAGATTATGAGTGCTTTGTAGTTTCAGAGTAGCTCAAAGTAGTATAGATGTTGCTTTAGGATTGTGGCACTGAGAGTGAGTCTGATTCACTGTAGTAAGAGATTGAGCAGAATTAAGTCTCTTTGAAGACATTTTTGGAGAAGATGAGTATTTTCACCCATATTGCCAAGAATAATTTATTTTATTTGTCCTTTGATATCTAGGAAAGTCCAGCTGGGACAGTTGCCCATTTTCAGTGGAGGGCCAGGGAGAAAAGGTCCACAACATATTCAAAAGCATTTAAACAGCAGTTAATGAGTATTTATATACAAAGGGAGAAAATCCCCACAACAGATAAAAACAAACAGATTGAAATACATTTACAGAGTATTGCCAGAATAAATTGTGTTCAAGAATACAATATGCAGTGCAAGTAGAAGACATTTTCAGAAATGAACTGCTTGTGATAAGTAGACAAATACATAGTTATTGAAAATATTGAATATATTTCTAATACCATCAGCATACATCATAGAAATAATTGTATAATGGAGCTCTATGATAATATTGTTAAAAAAGAGAAAAAAGTGCAGGACAATGTAAAGACTTTTAATGTACAGCAGCTTATGTTGTCCCCATATTTGAAATAAAAGGGTCACGGGAGGAAAAATGGTGGCTGGCTTGTGAGCACTGTGTCAGCATGACTCCAATGAAATTGTCAGACAGGGACACTGTAGTTAAATCAGCTTAGAACATGACTTTCTGAGTTATAAAATACTTAAGAATTTCAGCGTTCACATCCTCTAATCAGATGTCTTTAATAATGCACAGTGACTTACCTGCAAGAGTGGGCGACCTACCTGATTGTGTTCTGGACCCTCAGCGTGGTAAGGAAGAAAAAACCTGTATTACCAAAAAATGATTCAAGGTGTCAAGTGAATCAGAAAACATGGATATAGAAACATCTAAATCCAAACTATCAACAAAATCTACAACAGAAAATAAAATTATTTCTAAACGACTGAGAAATACTAGACAACAGGAAGGCTAAAAATGCATAAAAAACTGAAAATAGATAGTCTCCCTTGTTTGGAAGACTTCAAAATGGCACTACAAGCATTGCAAAAGATAACTCAACAATTCTTGGACAAACTCCAGGCTTCTGGCAACACAATAAACCAAACAAAGGGCCAACTGGAAAAAACAGAAGCTAAATTATTTGAAAACTAAGTTAAGATTAATCAGTTACAAGAATCTACTCAATCCAACATTAAAACCGTTGCTCTTCTTATGTGCATTAAGAAGAGGTTGAGACATGGGTGTTCGTTTAAGTAGTTTATTGTATACAAATACATCAGGATGGATGGCAGGAACATTGAATGTAAATGACCTATCTAACTAACTGACTGTCTGCATACATGCACGCTCACACTCTGGCTGCTCACTCAAAAGGGTATGTTAGCTTGCACGTGCTCAGTACTTATATGCATGTGCTGACTCACTGGAAAGCTTCTTAAAGGTATATCACACACACTCTGATCTACATCCTCCCTCTATACTGAGCTATCTATATTTCAATAGGCATGCAAGTATACAAACATTAATAAAAAAGAGCAACAATCATGTCCAGGTTGCCGTGTATCTGAAACTAGGTTTCCAGATGCGACCAGATCTTGTGACATAATAGTTAGGACTGGGTTTAGCAACAGGGACAGTCACTGGGAAATGTTCTGCTTGAGGAGTTTCAGGGATTTTCTCAGGAAAGGGGATTGCTGATGGAATGTTGTCTGGAACAGAAACATTGGACAAGTCACTCTGAGAACTAGAGTCTTTGTCACAGGCAACATGTTGTAACACTGATTCGGACACTGGTAACAAATCCTTCTGATTTCATCTGAATTCCATTCCTTGTGCTTCCACAATGTGCAGTCTCAACTCTTGACACAAACTTTTCACAAATCCAATGCGATCAAAACCTTTTGACATCTGCATCCTCACTATTTCCCTTTTTTGTAAAGAATGTAGCAGTTTGCTGGTTTTATAATAGTAAGACTTCTGGGACAAATGCTTTTTCAACAGTTGGACTCTTACTGCTTTGTTGTTCTTAGCAATTAGAACCAATAAATTACTGCTGATTGGTAGTGTGGTTCTGGTTTGTCTGGACATAAGTCTCTGGGCAGGTGAACCAAGATGTTTAGCACGAGGAATGTTTCTGAGATTTAAAATTTGGGAAAAACATTGATATAGCCACGTCTGGATTTCTCTAATAGCTGTTTTGCACTTTGAACTGCACATTTAGCTAAGCCGTTTGACTGAGGATATTTAGGACTACTTGTAATATAAACAAAGTCACATGCTTCTGCAAATCTCTTGAACTGCTGACCAGTAAACTGTAAACCATTGTCAGAAATAACTCTGTGCGGACTACCATGGACAGAAAAATGTTGCTTTAATTTAGTAATGACAGTACTGGAAGTTAGGTTGGGAAGGGATCAATCTTGAATCAATTTGAATAGGAGTCTACAAACACCAGGTAATGTTAACCATTCCACTCAAAGATATCTGTAGCTATTGTCGAACAAGGAAGTTCAGGAATCTGGCTTAACTGAAGTGGTTCTTTTTGTTGATGCAGCTTTATACTATTACATACTGAACAAGATGATAGTACTTTCTCAATATCTCTTGACATAGAAGGCCAAAATACTAGATCTCTCACCCTTCTTTTGGTAGAATCAGTTCCAGGGTGGCCACAATGCTAGAGCTCAATATACTCTTGTTGCAAGGATTTTGGAGTAATCACTTTAGGACCTTTCATGATGATACCATTGTCTGACAAAATCTCATCTCTGTATGGAAAATAAGGTGGCACTTCTACTGGTAAACAAGATTGCTTTGAAGGCCATCCTTGACTGATAAAGAGGTTTAGATTCTGGGTTAGTGGATTTGAAGCTGTGTAAGTTGTGACCTCATCAAGACATGTGGAAGAAAATGTTCTCACTTCCATGACTTCAAAATCAAGTTGCTCATTGCCATGCTGTTCTGTGTTTTTTTCTGGGTGATCTGGATAAAGTATCAGCAAGATAAAGAAGTTTGCCTTTTGTGTAAACAAGATTGAAATTGTACTTTTGCAATTTGAGCATCATGAGTTGCAGTCTAGCTGGAGCTAGGCTAGGCTAGGCTTTCTCAAAATAGTAACAAGAGGTTGGTGATCAGTTTCAATCTGGATAGGTCAACCAAAAATATAATAATTTTTATTTTATTTTTTATTTATTTTACATTTGTTGACCGGGCTAGTCTAACTGGATATATGTCCATTTTCAGTAGAGGTCCGGGGAGAAAAGCTTCAAGCATAGGCAGTAACAAATAATACAATATATACAATAGTAACAAGAGTTATAATACATTATTCAGATTGTACATGAGAGAGGCTAGTATAGAGTCTTATAGTAGGATTAAGCTAAGATAAAATACTGAGAACAAACAACATATGAGAGAAAAAAGATATATATATATATATATATATATATATATATATATATATATAAAAGAAACAGTATAGAGATTGGTAATTTTTTTGTTATCTCTTTAGATTCTAAATTGAGGTTAGCTTACTTGTTATTTCAGGTAATCAGCATAGAGCAGTAGAGTAGAGAAGTAAAGGGAGTGCAAGATGAAACTTTGAACAAGCAAACACAATTTCCAAAAGCTCTTTCTCAGTCTGGACATATTGCATCTCAGTCTGGGTAAGAGTTCTCAATGCATAAGCTACTGGCCTACCCTCTTGAAGAATGATTGCACCTAGATGCATTTCATTGATTTTTTATGATCATGACTTACAATTACTGTTATATGGTTGATGCTGCTTTAAATGCATCATGTTGAATGACATCATGTATTTGGGCTTTCAGCCCATTGGTTTAGCATTTCTGTGCAAGTATTTTTAAACTGGGAAGTCAAGAGTTTTAATTTGTCTGAAGAAGCTGATTCACTTGGTTCAGTGAAAGTGCTTACGATTATTAAACAGTTGAATACTCCATTGCTTGCTCGTACGTCTTTTTTTCCTTTGGTTTTCGTCAGTTTTGACTTTTTGTTTTTTTGGTTTGATGACATGGCAAGCGGCTTGGATTTATCCCAACCATTATATTCCCAGGATGGTTCTTCAAATAATGAACTACACAGCACCTCCGAAGCCAAAGCTGCGGGTGATCTAACACTTCTTGTGCAGGAGTTAATGAAGAAGGTTGATTCTTTGACACAACAAATCAACAATACACAGCTGACTCTGAAAGACACTGGAGTGTCTCATTCCTTCTACTTCTAAACCTCCTGTTGAGTTGCCTACACCGGCTTTTAATGCCACACATAGCATTGGGCAGCTTGCACAGGTTGCAATGTCTTTGGAAAATACCCGTAACCAGATTACAACAGTTCCGAATTTAGGCAACATAGTGGTTAATCCAGGCCTTCCTAGACAAACAGCAGTGGAACCACAGACTTCATCTAGCATCTCTAGGGTGAGTGACATCCCCACTATGGACTCTTTCCTAAGGAATGTTTCATTTTTTAACATTAATGCACCTGCGGATTTTGCTGCTATAAATGATGGTGCACATAGTAACAATAATTAAATTGTGAATAACTTGAACGACTCTGATCAAAAATTATTCAAGTGTAGAAAACTTCACTTGGAAGTTTCCTACCTTGAAGAATGCATCCACAAGAAAGTTATTACCTGTTAGAAAAATAATGTATTAGTAATATGCATGCTTAATGCAACGAGGTTTGAAAGGGTTAATGCATTTATTCTGTTCACACTGCATGAATCTGCACAGCTACTAGAGACATTCCAATCCTATGTCATGAAAATATGCGCAGCTATGATCTGCTTATGCCATGGAAATTAACAGGAAGAATTTGATTTCTGCTAATGTCATGAAAATAATAAGAAGTGTTTCATTTCTACTAGTGTCATGAGACTTAACAAAGAGTTATTGATTTTCTGCTTATGCCATGAGAAAGTACACAGCTGCTGAAGCTATTGATAATGAAAACAAAGGCTGCTTGAAAGTATAAACCGTAGTCAGCATTACTTGTACCTAAGCTAGAAATGTACCTTGAATCTAGGCAAAATGTAACATATATATTAGAACTGCACAATTGAAGAATTGAAAAGATTGTGGTGGGCTAAAAATAAGCCCCAAGGCCAGGCTGTTTTTCTCAAATGTTTTTGTAAATCAACAATAATCCAGTCATGTCAGCAGGAAATCTAAGTAACATTTTCTATGTAACACATAGTGAGTTTTAAATATGAACATGTCAGCAGGAAATCTAAGTAACATTTTCTGTAGAGTAATACAGAAAGCTGTGTCTAACTACATCAACAATAGAATAGTAACATTTCATAGAACTGTATAAAAGTAGCATACTGCTCACTAGTAATTTAGACAAATCATTCTGCCTGCATGCTTTGTCTCCTTGCTGCAAGTTAATAAAGGGTGCCATACTTGAACCTTACGTGAATTGGTCTTTGAAGTTTTTTCCTTTGACATTACCAAAGGCCTGTGCCAATGGCGCTACCCAGCAGGGCTCATAAATGGTTCTCCTTTTCACCTGGAACTAATAGCCCTTTTTGACAAGTAAGGTATAGAGTTTTTAGGGATTTTAACTAATAACTACAAATCCCAGATTGTATCACTTAGGAGCGATTTGGACAACCTGGAACGTGCTATTACAAATGCGGATGACTTTCAAGATGCAGATTTAAATATGCACATATTTTTAGTAGCATAGATGCCAGTCTGGGTAAATTCATTGAGGTCAAGAAGAAAAAGTTATTGAGAGACCTCAATGATTACTCAAAGGGATGTACCTATCCAGCACCCCCTCTTGTTGGGAATCCACCTTTGAGCAACAATAGTGATGGTCAGTTAAATCACATGGTTCATAATGACAATGGCAATGACATGACAAATAATCACACTGCAGACTTGGCTCAAACTATTCGCCGCAGTGAATGAATTAAAAATAATCAACAATGACAGGCACCTCAGCACCCAGTACAACAGCCTGACCCACCCTTGAATGCCAATTTCCATCAGGATTTTCGGGTATCCAATGGGCCACAAACACTTCACCTGAACAGACCAATGAACAACAGGAGACAGGGTCAGAACAGGAAACGTTACAATCGGAGGATGAGATGAGGTTGGAACCTCTTAACATCCTCTTTAGCTCTGAAGGGGACTTAAAATCTATAATTTAGTTCTTTTCACGTTGAGAAGGCCATGTTTGACTTTTTTTCGAAAGGACTAACATTTGTGCCTGATAGGAGGGTCAGTATGGTCAAACTCATTATTGACCTAAAATTATTTGTCTGTAAACTTAATTTACGATTGCTCATGGGTGCTAATTCATCACTTACACAAGGTCTTAGGGTTTCCAGCCTATTTAATCCTCCTTTGCATGAAACTTTAGCACTTTTTGAGAAAACTTGTGAAATTGATTTTAGGAGAATGCTTATAAGTAATTAGTATACTAGCAATACTCGTAAAAACATTTCTCCTGATGAATTTGATTTCATTAATTTATTGAATATTTGTCAAGTGCGTGTCATGCAACCTGACAAAGATGGAGGTTTAGTATTCATGGACCAACATGACTATGTCCATAGGATGCCCATGGTCCTGGACAGTGTAGCATATGAAAAAGTTAGCTGTAATCAGGTCAATGGAGCCAATAGGTCTATCAATGCAACTCTTTCCGACTTGTTTTTGGAAGTGAGCATAGATATTGACACACACCATTATCTGACCATGCCTGCTCCAGTAATACCGACCTTTTTTGGAACCCCAAAGATACACAAAAATCTAACTAATCCACCATTCAGACCAATTGTAGATGGTCGTGGTTCCATTTCGTATGCATGTGCCAAATATGTTGACTCCAAACTTAAACCAGTTTTAAAGTTGGAACAACAAATTTGTCAGGACTCATGGCACTTCCTTGAGTCCATTAACAACTTGGATTTTAACGACAAGTTAGTGTTTCTTACAGTGGACATTAAGGGCCTGTATACCGTAATCCCTCAACAACTTGGTATCGAATGGGTCAGGGAATTTTTGCACATGAGAGGCATAGACAACCAAGAGGTGCATGTTATTGAAACACTCCTTGAGATAGTGTTACTTAACAACTTTCTCTATTTTAACAATGAGTTATACTTGCAGAGAAGCGGTGTGGCCATGGGAGCTGCATGTGGCAGTAGCTTTGCTAACACCATAATGGCTTACTGGGAAAGGTCCTTTTTGTTTGACTCTCCCACCTTTAAGAACTATGTAGTCTGGTACACTAGGTACCAGGATGACATGTTCTTTTTATGGAGGGGTGAAGTGACTCTGATGAATTTATCAGTGAAATTAAATCCTACACTACTTTTTTGGACTTTACATTCCAAGTAGCTATTGATTACATTGATTTTCTAGACATCCATCTAGCAAAGGACCTTAATAATCATAGATTTAGAGCTACTATATACCGTAAGCTAACCTATTCTAATGCCTTTTTGCATTTCTCTACTTGTCATCCATTACACCAAAAAAAAGCAGAGGTGAAGGGTCAAGCAGTAAGGGCTGCTAGAATGGTTAGTGACTTTGATGACTTTATAGCCGAATGTGACCTGTTAAGATCTATGTTTCACAGGAGAGGTTACCCAATGGCTTTTGTGGCGATGGTTTTTGAAGAAGTCATTAGAAAAAGGACATCAGGTCATTTTACCCCTTTGTTATACAAAAGCCACAACACGCTAGGCTCCCCCACACATAATGCAGTACCCCCTGTTTCTACAAATATGCAGGGTGGGGATCAACTAACTAGACTTTCAATGACTTACTCACTAGACTCTAGAGTCATTAGAGAGATTGTCAATAAGAATTGGGCATTCATTTTGGATGACCCCCACCTAAGAAGTTCTTTGGGCCTAGTACCTCAATTAACATTCAGAAAGGGGGTGAATTTGAAAGGTTTGGTTGAAAGGCCAGAAAGAATTTCCAAATTTAATACAGGCATGACAAAGTGTGGGAGATGCCGCCAATGCAAGTTCATTAAACTAACCAATAAAGTAAAAATTAGAAACAAGGAGTATTACATGCATGACAGATACAATTGTGACTCCCAAGGAGTTGTTTATAGAGCTTTTTGTGATGGGTGTGAGGCATTATATATTGGGAAAACAGAGAGAAATTAAAACAAAGGATTTATGAGCAGGAATACAGTATTACGAATAAAACTAGTACCAGTGCTTTAGCTAAACATGCTCTCACTTTTCCAAGCCATAATTTTTCATTTGTTGTTTTACAACTAGTGGAACACAACAGAAGAGGGGGGCCTTGGGAACTTAAATTAGAAGAGGCCGAGTTAGAGTGGCAGATTGTAACAGCTGCATATACCTTTCCAGGGTAGAATGAAGCTTTATCTATCAAAAGCTTGTTGAAATTGAAAGCCCTGGCAAGATAGCCCTGTTAAATTATTTACCCAATTGTATATTAGCACACATTTGATTGTTCTTTAACACCTGTGCTTAGTGCAAGAATATATAACATATAATATTGTTATGGGTAAAAAATTGTTGGATGCATACATTTTACATATATTCTTATATTTACATTTATTGTCTATCACTTGTGTTTATATAGATGTCTTTTATTTTTATACTTTATTTCTACATTTTATTCTTACATTTATATTACAATATTTTATTTTATTTTACTTTACTAGTTATCTATTATCTCAACTGATTATTTGTATGTTCCTATTTTGGGATGTAATTGTTGATTTTTATGATCATGACTTACCATTACTGTTATATGGTTAATACTGCTTTAAATGCATCATGTTGAATGACATCATGTATTTGGGCTGCCAGCCCACTGGTTTAGCATTTCTGTGCAAGTATTTTTAAACTGGGAAGTCAAGAGTTTTAATTTGTCTGAAGAAGCTGATTCACTTGGTTCAGTGAAAGCACTTACAATTATTAAACAGTTGGATACTCCATTGCTTGCTCGTACGTCTTTTTTTCCCTTAGATTCAGATTCATCTTAGACGTTCTTTTCTCAAGAATATTTATATATATATGTATATATATATATATATATATATATATATATATATAAAACCTCTCTTCCTTGTTATAACACAAAAAGCTTTTGACTGCATTCCTGTAATAGACAATACAAGACTTGTATTAACAGCCTTTTCTGATGATTTAAAACCACTATTTCACCTTACCGAATACTGATTTATCAAAAATTCTGCATTCTATTGAATTATTTTCAAAATGCTCTCATTATAAACTAAACCTGAATAAATCCACTATTTTTTCTTTAAATCCAAATTATAATTTAATCAATTAGTTCCCAGAGACCAAAATTAAATTAAAAGACTAATTGAAATATTTGGGTATATCTTTTTTTATCATGATTCCAGCTTGTTCTACCAAAACAACTTAATGAAATTTTGGACAACTATTGAACACGATATTCTTAGATGGAATAAACTTACATTTCCCCTATCGAAAGTGGGTAGCATCAAAATGAATACATTACCAAGACTACTATTTCAATTTAATACAACCAATATAATAATACCAAACAAATCTTTTAAAAATATAAACACAAATTTTCCAGATTTTATGGACACCCAAACTGGTTAGAATTAGTTACCAGAAATTGATTTATCCTAAAAAGCTCGATGGGCTGGGCCTCCCTGACGTTAAGCTCTATTATGATATAACAAATTCTAGTAGAATCATAGCAATTTCTGATTACTGCTCAAGCAAGACTGACTGGAGTCCTACTTGGGAGAAAGTTTTGTATAATCAAACATTTAACTGTAAATACAATCCTAATGCTTTACCTTTCCTTAGCAATGAGAACATTGGAAAAATAAACACAAACAAATATTTAAAGACCAAGATAATAATTTTACAGCTCACTAAACCTGTATAAAGCATTTAGCACTTTCTGTACATATTTCCTATGCTATCCTTTATAATGAGTTAATTATGTTATTTGTGCATATTAATGCTCACTACATTATTGATGATGTCTTTAATTGTAATATTAGAATTTAAAAATACTAAAGATATTGGAAAAAATAAATAAAAGGGTCATGAAAGGTGAGATCTATTAAACAATTTTGTAATTAAAATATTGCCCCTTCTGCAGGAGGGATGAAGTCAGCTACATTTGGGGCACTGATCAGAGATGAGATTGTCAGGTTATTTTCTGCTGGCTAATGAAGCAGTTTGTGTGAAGTTACATGAGAGTGTGGCCAGTGCAGCATCCATGTGATCCTGTGCATTAAGCATAGAAACTGACCTGTCAGTGTTGCAGTGCTACACATGAGAATGATGCACTTCATAGAACCAATGAGAGCATCATTTAATTTAGAGCTACTATGGAGAGATGTTGTACTACCACCTATGAGTCCTTTGTCTGCTTTGTACAATAGTTTTGAATTTTCAACTAAGATTTTTTATTCCTAATATGAGAAGTTTGGCAGAGTTAGTTGCAGTTCATCATGATTTGTTTATGATTTATATTTACATTTTGCCTTTTACCTTTTACATTATAATTTCATCTTGCAAATTGTTTTCTTTTGATGTTTGTCACTTACAATAGCATTGGCCAAGATGCTATCTTTAATTCAAGGAACCATCCCCTATATTCTGTGCTTTCTAACCTCATAATATTCACTTTCATATCTGTCACCTTTGCAGGAAGCATCATATTCTAAACTGGCACAAGCCAGTTAACTTGAAATGGCCTGGGATGGTGGACCTTAACTGATCTGGTGTGTCACACATTTTGGTGACAATGTGCTGTCCTAGGTAGAAACTAATAATTACTTGGGTTGCGGTAATGTATGCAGGGTTGCAGCTGGTATCACCAGACAAGTTTTGGATGACTGGACACCACTGGTATCATTCCAGATATTGTATTCAAATAGTTTCCATACAGTTGAAGGAGAGTAACGTGAGCAAATTCAAACTCATCAGTTTCAGTTCACCAATATGCAACTCCCTCCCCAGCTGGTATTCCTCATAGGGTATCACTGCCAGGCTGATTGCAGAGAGAGAAAGATAGAGAGAGGGATGTGTGTGTGTGTGTGTGTGTGTGTGTGTGTGTGTGTGTGTGTGTGTGTGTGTGTGAGAGAGAGAGCGAGAGAGAAAGCATTGATTCATTTTGGGCTTCTCTTTTTCTTTATGGTTATGCAACCATTGTGTTATAATATATAAGTAAATGGGATGTGTCAATGCAAGAGGATTGCCACCACCCTGCAAAGGAATGCATTCAGTGTCAACATCTTCTGGTTAAAGCATTCAGCTGGCATGTTTCATCTGGTTCAAGTTTTAACTAATTTTGTCTAGATGAAGCATAGGCATTTATTTGCTAAGTTCATAAGGTTGATAAGTAAGTCCTAGGTTAGCTGCCCTTGTGGGCCATTTTAAGTCTAGTCAATTTCTCTTTTTGTGCTTGAAATAACCTATCATTTGGTTATTGAATGGCCTTACCCATCCAATGGTCGATAATTATACATTACCCTTAATGGGAATAATTGGGATCATACCATATCATTGTATTATAGGCCATCTTATCATGGATCTCTACCCCCTCACCCATCATTTTTTACCATTCTGTGCTTCTGGGTCCTTACTGTCTTTCAGCTGTAGGAATCTCCAGCATAGCCCGACCAAACTGTGAGAGAAGCAGTGAAATGATTTCCAGTGAACAACTGGTATTTTGTTTGTCATCTGCTGCCTTTGATTGGTTTTCTCTGAATGGAACATAAGCTAACTCAGTCCCATACTAAGTGCATCTGCAAGAAACACAGAGCTATTTTGGACTTGCTGGTCGATATTGATCGGGCCATAATTACAAAGATTTGGTTAAATAGAGTTGCCAGTCCTTATATGGCAGCTGTGGTGTCCCCAGGTTTTCCATAGTTTCCTTCCTTAGGAAGTCGAACATCAGGTGTGAAGTAGTAATTTTTTTCTGTGTAGTGTAATGGTCAAGAAAAGTAATAGGAATACCAGCTCTTGAATATTTCATTGAAATAGGAGCAAAATGTTGGTTCTTCCTCATTTGTTGTCCTTCCGATAGTATGAGGACATTCCTTCAACAGTTCACGGCTTCATCACCAGCTTACCATTGAGTTCCTCAAAATGGTAATAAGTTTTCAGGGACTTCAGATCAAGGTCAATGAAAATAATGCAGTTCTGCTGCAGGATTTTCTCTGTATGATGAATGGTATTGATTTCATTCTGGATATTACTTCTGCAATCCATCACATAGAACATAGTCTAGACTTGATGTTCCAACGTGGTATGATCATCTCTGATTTGATGCTATTACAAGTGTGTTGGCTGATCCATTCTCTTGTTCATTTCAAAGCAAACATACCCTAGTCACCCTTCTCCCAAAATTTGAACTGATGGACTGTGGGAGCTTGACTCCTGTAAATGAAATTCATATTATTCCTACCCTCTACATTTCTTTTGTTTCCCAGTGTAAGACATCCAGATGAATTTTGTGTAGTTTGTGCAATGGTTAGAAAGTCCACACTAAACTTACTTCCCTCACTTGGTGTATGCTGCATCCATCTGTCCTCCAAAAGCCCTCAATTTATGCTGACCTTTATGAATGTAGGAAACTGGGGCAGAGGCTTGAGTGTAAATGGAGGTTTACAGGCTTCTTTGGGGATAGGCTTAGACTATATAAACACTAGACATTTCATCATGCTGAAAGCTCTCATGAAGAAACAGTGTTACTGTATGAAGACATGTCTATTGCATTGAAATGACTTGCAAATGGTTGACAGACTGCATTAATTAGCATGTCTGTCCACCAGCAAAGCACTTTTCTCTGATTAATATGAGTTTGCTGCTCATTTCTTTGCAGCTAGGCTGGCATCATCAAGGGCAGTTTCTTCCTCCATGTCAATATCAGAGGGAGTCTGCAGTGTCTGAAGGCAGTGCCTTTCTTGGTCATGTTCTAAATTCCAGCTACTAGACTACCATGAAGTGACTTACTTGGTTTCATACATGTGATCCACTACTTGTAGTTTGGACCCTTGCCCAACATGATTTAATTTTACCTGCCTTAATGTGAAGGGCCAAATTATCTCTCAGACCATCCTATCTTCTATCTTTAATCCATCAGAATTAAAAGAGAGTTTGGTGACTCCTGTCTTGAAGAAATCTAAGCAGGAGCCTGACAGTCAAGGTTACTACTTGGTAAGATTATGGAGAAGGGTGCTTACTTGCACGTGAGTCCATCTTTAAATAGTATCAAGCTCGTGGTCTATTCTAATCAAGATATAATATTAAGCACAGTACTAATTAAGGTGTATGTAGGAGTCTGAAATGATCTTCTAATACTGAGAGATCAACATTACTAGTTTGTTTTGGTTCTACTTGATCTCACCTTTCTTTTAATACAGTGTATCACTATGTACTTTTGGAGCAGTGCTAGTTTGAATTGGTTCATCTCCTATTGGTCAGGATGTGCTCAGCAGGTACAGGAGTTAATGTAACTTCTTGTCATCCCATAATCTCAAATATCTCACAATCTCATAATATATGGGTTCCCTTTAGAATCTTGAAATTCTAAAACTTCAAAATTCATATGGTCGAAACCATATGATCGAAGTTTTAAAACTTTGAAATTCTGAATGGAAATCTGCATACAGAGTGGAACGGGAGATTTCCCTTTTCCTCGCTGTAGTGTGATCTCGGATTTGATATATTTAACTAGCAGGGGTGTGGGGGGTGCAAGGGGACTTGCCCCCCTGCAGAAATGTTTAAAAAGATGTTTTAATTTTGGATTTGTTTCGGAATCTCAATATTCCAAAACATTGATCATATGGTCTCAATCATATGAAATTCAATGTTTCGGAAATTCGGGATTCTGAAGTGATTTTATATATATATATATATATATATATATATATATATATATATATAGATATACATAGTAAGAAAAAATAAACCTTTAGGTCCCAACTACCACTCAATCATACAAAAAAAGGAATGAATGCAGCCAAATATTGATGCAGCTATGGCAGAGTGTTCACAGTCTCAAGCTAAGTCAAGTTATAAATCCACAGAATGTTCACAGTCTCAGGCCAGGTGAAGTTATATATCCACACTTCTTATTTCCAGATAAAATCCCTTTATTGCAAGTAAGTTACAACAGGTAAGCCCTTTTACAAACTTTTGTTTGCTTCATCAGACCATAAACAAGCAGACTCAGACCCCCTTTTTATACTCATGCAAACAGTCAAATTTCAAATGAACAAATCACAGTCAATCCTATACTCAAAGCACCTCCTCACCATTAAATTAAAGCACTTACAATAAAATATACATCTAAGATGCGTATAAAATAAGCATAAAATAACATAGAATCAAAATAAAATAAAGTAGAGCTAACATCATAGAATTCAGTGATTTCAATTTATTTCATGTGTTCATTTTAGCAGTCTCCTATTTTTCAACCTGGAAACAATGAAAAGATGGTCATTCAAACCCTGTCCTGTATGTGCCCCCACTCTTATTATCCAGTCAAGCTCTCTCTCCTCTGTTCTTGAACTGATATCACCCATCCTGACATCCTCTTTAACTATTTCTAGTACATTAAACTGAAAGTGATGTTCAACTCCACAAGATAAAATATGTTCGGCAAAAGCACTAGAAGTTTGTTCTCTTTTCAATCAGTACATATGGTCCCTAATGCGCTCTCTTAGCCTTCTGTTAGTTTTACTCACATAGAATGCTCTGCAGAGAGCGCATCGGGCTAAATACACTAAATTCATGCTGTTACAATCAACCTCTATGTTAAAGAGAAACTTCCTTCCTGTATCAGGATGTACAAATTCTACACATTCAGAAATGTATTGGCAAAAATTACATTTCATACATTTCCGAGTTCCTCCAACTGGCTTTTGTACCTTCATACATATACTACTTCTAGGGTAGCATAACCTCCTTTTAAGAGATCTACTATTCTTATAAACTAAAAAGGGCTTTTCACCAACTAAACCTGCTATCTCTCTATCAACCTGTAAGATATGCCAATTATTCCCTAGTATCCCCCTTAATGCTCGATTGTCACTCGTATGAGTGAGTGGCACTGCTACTTTAGTATGCCTTATTTGTTGTTTAGTATTATAACTCCCCCTGTTTGAATAGTATGGCTTTGCCCTATCCTTTCTAATATGTCTAGCATAATTACATGCCTCCACAACATCCAAGTGGCAGAAAATCAGTTTAGACACTAGTCGTGCCTATATGTGTCTATTAATGGACTACTTTCATCCAGTGGAAGAACAACTATCGAACAGAATACAAGGGCATTATGATATTATTTGTAGCCTAGTTGGTGATGCTGAAAAAGATGCATGAGTACTATCTGTTATGGAGCAGATTCAGTTTTATGAGACCAGGCTGATACAACAGAAAAGAAATAAGATACAAAGGGACACTCATGATTTTCAGGAAGGTCATGTTTTTACATGGCCTCAAGCTTGTATACATGCTGAGGGGAATAAACCTACAGTGAAACCAATGCAAAAGGCATGGGCGATAGTGGCTAGCAACAACAACAAGAACTGAGTTACTATAACAACTAGCCAGGTGGTTGAGCCTATTCAGTCACCTAATATGCAGGAGACATCTGTTTATGCAACGCCATTGGCGGGTGAAGGCAAGAGTATGAGTACATCAATGGTGAGGAGAACAACAGAGCTGGATCCTGTGGTCAGACCGAAGGCTTCAGTGCTCATCAAGGAGCCATTTTTTCTCTTCCTTTACCCATAAGGAAGATGAAACAGTCATTAGACAATGGAGAGGCTTGGGGGAAAAACAGAAGGAGAATGGACAGTCAGTGGGTGAATACATTAGAGAGAATGTGGGAAACTGTGGACAGGACTTGATATGGAATATATCCACCAGGTATTTATCTGAGACTGAATGTTCTTTATTGAGCAGAGGTTTGTCATTTATCCCTGCTCAATCTGTAGTTTTAACTGATGTGTTGGTGGATCTCAGAATGTGCAACTGAAACTATTATTTAAAGATACGACACAGTGTAGTAATGAGTTTAAATTTGCCAAGCCGAGTACGTTTAATCCTCAGTATCATCCAGTGATAGAAGTTTTTTATAAAATATGTGAGCAACATGTGCATGAATTTTTTAGTAATAATAACAATGTGAGTAATAGGTTTGATAATTTAAATAAAAAAAACTGCTCAAGGCTGGAAAATACGAAACCACAGACTACCGTAACATCCACTTTATTCAACGCTTTCATAAAAAACTTCTTCAGAACCAAAAGAAATGTTACATCAAACATTCATTTAAATACTGCACACAATTAAAATCAATTAATCAATTGCATAGTGTAAAATCGTAATTAAAGAGCCCTTTACAAAAAACAAACTCTTCATTCATCATTATGCACTATAGAATGGGCATAATTGAATACATTACAATAACAAACATTATAAAACATATGCTTCCTGATCTTTTAAGAAACATTTAATATTGATGGCTTCATTTAACCCAGGAAAATGATCTGCCTGTAATTTAATTTGCCATCTAGTTTCTCTTTGAGCCAAAAAATTCCTGTAATCACCCCCCCTGTAATCAGGTTCACAGTGTTCCAGGATAGAAAACAAATTTTTTTTAAAATCAATACATTCAACACTGTGCCTGTAAAATATTTGTTTTTTGTTCTTTTTTCTAATATTACACATATGCTCCTTCATTCTAACATTTCATGTTCTAGTAGTCATACCAATATAAAATGATGAGCATTTGTCACACACTGCAATATAAACAACTCCTTTTGTTTTACAACAAAAATTACCAAGGACCCCTATAGTATTAAGTATGTGAGGAAGAATATAAGGACCTTCTAAAATAAATTCACAAATTTGGAGTTAAGTAGATTGCTGCCTATGTGGTAGTTCATGGGTGCAGAGTTTATACCAAAGGGGATGACACTGCACTTTTTGGCATTGAGCTTGAGGCCATGGCTCTGACACCAGGCATCTGTCTCAGTGAGGCCCTTCTGTAGGATGTCCACATCATTTGGGGACTTGACTATGGCTCCTAGTTTGCAGTCATCTGTGAACTTCATTAGCCAGAGGCCTTCTATGTTAGCCTGTACTTCAGAGATGTAGATACCAAACAGTAGAGGTCCCAGGACCGAACCATGAGGTCAGATTTGGAGTCTGCAACTTTTACAGTGTGGGTTCTGTCAGTGAGCCAGTTGGCAACCCATCTTGTAACATAGGGATTTATACCTAGTTTAGTGAGTTTAGCTATTATTCCAGAATGGGGGATGGTGTCAAAAGCCTTGGCGAGGTCAAGATAGGCTGTGTGAACCACCTTACCCTCATCTACGGCTTTGATGACTGCTTCAAAGAAGTCAATCAGGTTCAGGAAGCATGATTTGCCTTTCAAAAACCTGAACTGAGTGGGATCCACAGTTTGGAGGTTACCAATGTCTTTGTTTATGAGTTCCACGATGATACGTTCCATGGCCTTGCAGACCAGGCTCGTCAGGCTAATAGGGCGATAGTTCCCGGGATCAATGGTGGCTCCCCCTTTGTGGAGTGGGATAACTGTTGCTGTGTGCCATTCAGTGGCCACAAAGCCTGATGTGAGGCTATTATTGAACATGGTGATTAAGTGGGGAGCCAATTTGTTCTGAAGTTTGTGTAAAATGCAGCCTGGGATGTTGTCCGGTCCCATGGGTGCTGTGTTTTTGGCTTTAGAGAGTGCAGCTTTTACCTGCGTAGTTGTGATTACAGGGACTCTGCATTCTTCCTGTATAGATACGGACCCTTTAGGGGGGTGAGGGGGGGTAAAGTTAGCACTGAACCTATTTGCCAGGATGTTGGCAATATCAGTTGGTTCTGTAATTTTCGTGCCGTTGTGCTGTAACAGAGCAGATCTGGGTGTTGCCATCGAGATTCTTGACATAGCTATAGAATGCTTTGTGGTTGTCCTTAGAATTAGTGGCAATTTAGTTTTTGTAGCTAGCTTTGGAGGATCTTAAATGGGATCTCAGCTTCTTACTGAGGCTGACCAGGGAGCTCCTCCACTCATGGGATTTTACTCTCTTTTGCAACAGTTTCTTCCTTCTGTTGTACAGTTTGTTTATGGCAGGGGACCAACAGATTGGCTTCCTTTTTTTGGAGGATAGCATCTTGGTTCTGTTTGGGATAGCACGATCCATGCACTTGTGTAAGTGCTTACAGAGTGCATTTGTGTAGGATTCAGCAGTTGTAACTGTATTGTCCATCTGCATAGGTGTCATGAAGTTCACCACTTCTGTCTTAAGAAGCATGAATTTGGCTTTGGAGAAATTTTTTACCGTGGTTTCCTTAATGGAGGGTGGGGGCGGGATGTGGATATCAAGGGAGATTAGCTTATGGTTGGATCGGACCAATGAGGAGTTGACTTCAGGTGTGGAACACCAGTCACTCATGTTGGTAATGACTAGGTCTAGGATTTTGTTGCCCCTGGTGGGGGTGTGGATAAGTTGATCCAGGGCATTAGAGTTTATGAATTCCAGAAAGCGTTGAGCTAAGGAGTTGGTACATGATTAGTTTTCCCAGTTAATGGTGGGGTAGTTGAAGTCGCCTATTATTAGGGTGTTTGGTTGAACCCTAATATTTTCCTGTACATCAAGAAAAGAGGAGTGGGAATCCTGGGGTATGGTGGGGGATCTGTAGCAAGCTAAAATTTGGATTGCAGTTTTGCCCAGAGTTAGTTGCACTTGGATAACCTCAGATGCATTATGCTGAGCAACTAGCCTGGAGGTGTGGATAACCTTAATGAATATGGACACACCTCCGCCTTTGGTGTTTCGGTCCAGGTTACATGGCCGAAAAGTGTGGTTTGAGTTATAGCCTGGTAGTGCAGGGGTGCTCTCTAGAGCCTTGAACCAGGTCTCAGTCACTGCACAGATATCAGTGTTCTCCATCGAGTTTTCTACATACTAATTGGAATTTTCTACATACTAATCATTTTTGAAAAAATTGCCAAAGGGCAGTGTATTTACATAGAACAAGTATGCACCCCCAGCATGTGTTTTTCAACGTACTGAGAGGGCAAGCCATGAGATGCTTTAGACTTACAGATAGAGATACAGACTTTGAAACTGAATTAAAACAACTAAAAAGAGACTTTGAAGGGAGAGGATATGGTAGTAAGGATGTTGTGGAAGCATGTAATTATGGTAGACATATTAGAAAGGATAGGGCAAAGCCATACTATTCAAAAAGGGGGAGTTGTAATACTAAGCAACAAATGTATACTAAAGTAGCAGTGCCACTCACTTATACGAGTGACAATCGAGCATTAAGGGGGATACTAGAGAATAATTGGCATATCTTACAGGTTGATAGAGAGATAGCAGGTTTAGTTGGTGAAAAGCCCTTTTTAGCTTATAAGAATAGTAGATCTCTTAAAAGGAGGTTATGCTACCCTAGAAGTAGTATACGTATGAAAGTACAAAAGCCAGTCGGAGTAACTAGGAAATGTATGAAATGTCATTTTTGCCAATACATTTCTGAAGGTGTAGAATTTGTACATCCTGATACAGGAAGAAAGTTTCTCTTTAACATAGAGGCTGATTGTAACAGCATGAATTTAGTGTATTTAGCCTGGTGCACTCTCTGCAGAGCATTCTATGTGGGTAAAACTAACAGAAGGCTAAGAGAGCGCATTAGGGACCATATGTACTGTTTGAAAAGAGAACAAACTTCTAGTGCTATTGCCAAACATTTTATCTTGTGGAGTTGAACATCACTTTCAGTTTAATGTACTAGAAATAGTTAAAGAGGATGTCAGGATGGGTGACATCAGCTCAAGAACAGAGGAGAGAGAGCTTGACTGGTTAATAAGACTGGGGGCACATATAGGACAGGGTTTGAATGACCATCTTTTCATTGTTTCCAAGTTGAAAAATAGACTGCTAAAATGAACACATGGAATAAATTGACATCACTGAATTCTATGATGTTAGCTCTACTTTATTTTATTTTGATTCTATGTTATTTTATGCTTATTTTATATGCATCTTAGATGTATTTTTTATTGTGAGTGCTTTAATTTAATGGTGGGGAGGTGCTCTGAGTATAGGATTGACTGTGATTTGTTCATCTGAAATTTGACTATTTGCGTGAGTATAAAGGGGGGGCTGAGTCTGCTTGTTTATGGTCTGATGAAGCAAACAGAAGTTTTTGAAAATGCTTACCTGTTGTAACTTACTTGCAATAAAGGGATTTTATATAGGAATAAGATTTGTGGATTTATAACTTCACATGGCCTGAGACTGTGAACATTCTGTGGATTTATAACTTGACTTAGCTTGAGACTGTGAACACTCTGCCATAGCTGCTTCGATATTTGGCTGCATTTATATATATATATATATATATATATATATATATATATATATATATATATATATACATATACACAGTTCATTGTGAGTTATTTAGTTTATCTGAAGAAGTCCTTGATATTAATAAAGGATGAAAGCACTAGATACTGGCTCTGAAGTTTTTTTTATAAGTACATCTAGTGTTTCGTTGTTTGTTTTGCACTGTTGAAATACATCTCTTAAAGAAGTTCTTATTGTGTGTGTGTGGGTGTGTGTGTGTGTGTGTGTGTGTGTGTGTGTGTGTGTGTGTGTGTGTGTATATATATATATATATATATATATATATATATATAGGGTCTATATGACAGTATCAAATGGACTAAATAGCAAATGCTATTTAGTCGATCCGATACTGTCGAAATGGCAAAATAGCGAAGTCATGGAACATCAAATTTTTTCCTTGGGAAAAAATTTGGTGTTCCGTTTGTTTGATATTTTGTTGTTTAGATATTATCGGTACAATGAAATAGCGTTCGCTATTTTCATCGTACGATAATATAATATAGACGATAATATAATATAGACATATATATATATTTTGACATATACATATAGATCTATATATCTCTCTAATGATATCAATATGGATATATATATATATATATATATATATATATATATATATATTTATGATGATCAAACATGCTTCAATTTGACTGTCGTCGACATCTGTTTATTCGACAAAATTTAGTCGAGTGATCAGATGCTCAACAGTTGTGTGAGATCTCACAAATCCAGTAACTGGTAAATATGCCCTTTTCCTATTATTGTATAATTTAGGAGTTAATATATATTATTAGTGGTGGGGGTGTAGGGGAGCTTGCCTGCCACATAAACAAAGTTTTTTTTCTTTTCTTTCCTTTTTTTTTTTTTTTGCATGCATCAATCCCTGGGATTCATGAAGCTTGCACCAGGTGCTGGAGTAGCATCGGCAATCTAGCTCCAAATATGGCCACAGAGCGATTCAGGTACGAGCTGTTTCCATATGCACTACCAGCATACACCAGAGCTGAGCAGCTCCCGGCACATGTATGCTAATTACCCCATGCATAGCAGTGTAGCATGCAAATGAAGGTATATAGCGATTCATGAAGTGGTGCAGGTGTAACTTAAGCATTAAGAAATGTAAACCAAAAAAACAGTTTACATTTTTTCAAACATAAAATCGGAGCCATGAAAGTGGACCAAACTTACGTATTATAATGTTAATATATGCCAATGGCTAAATATATAGCCAATGGAATAAAAAAAAATGCACAACACATAAAAAATAACATTTAATGTCATGGCCACACTAACGCAAAGTAAAACCGCAGTGCATCAGTGCACAAATGGGATCACAAGGAAAATATATTTAGATGTCATAAAACTGCAATGTAACACAATTTAACCGGGATAAGCCGAAAGACACAACAGCAACACAATTTATGAATTCCCCAGTAATAGTCAATGGCACAGATGCTGCACCACAACCATGGTGCAAGGGTTGCTAAGGGTCTGTGACAGTATTCCGCACGGTAACTAGGAATTAGTACTCAATTCCATGCAAATGAGTCAAGTAATAATGAATCGCAAATGCCCCACTGGCGTAAGGATGTACCACACTGCATAGCAGTACAACACCGAGGAGTGGCCTGGAGGTAAGCATGACATCAAGAGATGGGTGCGCCACCGTAGCTATAAGCACATTGGAGCATTGCTAATCCGGGTTGCCTGTTGCTAAGCAAAGCCGTAGGATAGGGGTGTGGAAGTAGCTATAGCTTTGCTTAGCTGAGAGCACACAAGGCAACCAAAAGTGCATGTGAACGTGGATGAAAACACACTCGAAACCCGGTAAACGGCTGTGCACGGTGCACACCACAGCTGAAACAGGAGGATACGAAAAGACAATAAGGAAATGCTGCAGCATGGTAATTGGAGTACAAATGAGTAATTAACACCTAGGAACTCACAGTGGGCCATTGACAACAGCTAACAAGGCTGCTAGCAGCTACCTGCAGAACAGGAAAGGGGAGGTGCTGTACAACAAAGAAAAGAGAGCTGTCACAGCAGAACAAAGCAAACTTGCAGTAGATCAGCTACATAACACATTTTCCAACACAATCCTGGATTGTGAAAATACAAAATAAGAAAGCTGGCAGCTGGATGCATGCCTGACAATGGGAGGGGAATCGGCTTGAAAAGTGAAGTAAAGGGCAATAGATGAATCATGGCAGCAAAGCGTAAGTCAACACCAAAGGCCCCACAATAGCAGTACCTGCTGTAAAACCAATAATTAAGATACCCCACAGCTGGAATTGCACATACACACCCAATTACACCAGCATCATCCATTGCATAATAGTATAAGGTGTGTAAGCCCCATATTCACACTTGTGTATTCCCAGAGACTCTGCACCATTGGTGTATACAGACGGGGAATTTTTATTATGTACATGTTAGGGGCTGCCATAGCTTTGATTCACCAGCATGTGTTGGAGACTGATGGTGGTGTGGAGGATGATGCTGACAACCATCTCAGGCACTGGAGGAGGAGAACAGTGTTCAGAACCAGGGTAAGCTACCAGGGGCTACATGATCTGGAGATAGTAGAGTGTTACAAGGTGGACAGGGACACCATACAGCAACTTGTTGAGCTGTGCCGGCCATGCATCAGAGCCAGAAGTAACAGAGGGGAACCCATCCCAGTGGACACGAAGGTATGTGTAAGCTTGAGAATACTAGCCACAGGTACCTTCCAAAGGCCAACTGGGGATATCATGGGGATCTCACAGGCTTCAGCATCCAGGGTACTCCACCAGTTCCTGGATGACATGTTACCACATGCCAATGAGCACATATACTTCACCCGAACACAGGAGGAATTGGCCAGCAATATGCGTCTCTTCCAGTGTGTGGCAGACTACCCGGAGGTACAGCCATGCAAGAATGCCATAATGAGGCACACGCAGAAACCAGAATCATCATAGAGCACATGTTTGGGATGCTGAAATCACAGTTCCATTGCTTGGACATATCTGATAGAGCCTTGCAGTACTCTCCAAGCACGTGTGCCCACATCTTCATAGTATGTGCCATGCTACACAATATGATCCTGCGGAAACAGCTGCAGCAGGGACAGAATGGTGAAGGCCCTCACAGCCCACCACCATTGCCAAGGGACCCACAGGCACTGAGGGACTCAGACTATGAACACCCTGTGCCAGCCCCAGTTGACAGATGGAGGCGTGCCCAGTATGCCCATGCCTTGGCAAAGAGGGAACGTATAGCACACACACTGACTGTCTAGGCACTTATGGACTGACACCCTTCTCCACCTGCACACACAGCAAACATGGATGGCACACACACACACACAACCACCTGTAAATGATCATTTATTTATTTATTTATTTATTTATTTATTTTTTTATTTTACATTTGTTAACCGGGCTAGTCCGGCTGGATACATGTCCATTTTCAGCAGAGGCCCGAGGAGAAAAGCTCCACTATCAGAATAAGACAATACAGTTTACGAAAACATTACTAAACTAATACTAACAAAATGTACTGAGACAATATACAGTTTTCCTGGACTAGTCTGAGTAGGTGACAAAGTTCAGTTAAGCGGCTAAGGAGATAAGCTCCAGTATCTAAAATACAAAGTTAAGTTAAGAAACATCATTAGTCAAGTTAAAAAAATATCATTAGTCGGTAGTCATGATAACAAATTAGGTAATTTGCAAAAAGCAAGAAATCTGTTAATATAAAGTGTTAATAGAGCAGGTTTGGAAGTTTAACATGTAATTAAGTAGTTAAAGATAAGGAAAAGGCGAAAAATAAGGTAGACAGAAAGTGGGGATAGTATATTATTTGTTTGGTACAAGTATTATGGATTTAGTAAAGGTTGGGAGTATCAAGTTGGAAAAGGAGAGGGGGGAAACAGGATAGTGATGAAATGCAAAGGTAGCAGGATTATAGGAGGTCAGCTAAAGGTAGCAAGAGATGGAAAAAAGATGAGTAGAAGGGGAGGCAAACAGAAATTTGAGAGAAAAAAAGAGTGAAGGTCCAGTAGAGGGGGCTGATGAAGTCAGTCTAAGTTAGAACAAATACACAAGTAGCAGACTGGAGAGAGTAATAAAAAGTGCTGAGCTCAGTCAGGATTGGAGCAGGGACATAGCCAGTGAATTAGTAGGTGAGTTTTCATCTGTTTTTTGAAAAGGTGACATGAGCTTAGGGAGGTCAGTTCTGTGGGAAGTTTATTCCAGTAAGAACCGATAGTGTTTGCAAATAGGGAATCACCTGATTTGTTATGAGATTTCAAAGTAGTAACTAGTAGCTTGTTGGCTGATCTAAGTGTCGGAGATTTAATAAGGTGTGATGAGTTTATTTAGTATGGGTATATTGGAGGGGTAATTAAGAATATTAAAAGTGATGATCAGTTGTTGTAGGAGTATTAGGTTTGGGAGTTCAAGCCAGTTTAGTTTCTTTAAGTTAAGACAGTGGTGAGTTTGGAATGGAGAGCCAGTGGCAAATCTGGCTATACTGTGGTAGGCAGTATTCAGTTTCTGAAGATTAGCTTTAGATAAGTTGATAAAGGAAGGAGATACATTAATGTAGAAATAAGGTGAGTTTAGATAGGGCTTTAGCCTGTATAGGGCACCAATCTTTTATTGACTGTCTTGATAGTTAAATCAATGTGATAGTCAAAATTTAGCTGGTTGTCTATGGTGACGCCTAGCAGTTTAGTGCAACCGTCAGGTTTGATGACAGTGCCATTACAGGATGTTATGGAAAAAGAGATTGGGGTGGATTTACAGGTTGGGGTAAAAGTAGTAGTTTTTTTGGGATTTAGGAGGAGACAGATATGTTGAAACCATTTTTCTGCTGCAGTGAAGACTAATTGGGTAGCAGAGTGGAGTTCTGCTGGGGAAGAAGCAGAGCAGATGAGAGTGGAATCATCTGCATATTGTATACATGTGGATGTTGGGAGGGAATTGGGCAGATTATTAATTATCATGTATAGGTGGTCTACTGTGTGCATCCTACATAGGTAGCCCTCAACTATTGTACACACAACTGCCATTGGCACAAGGTAAGTCAATACCTGAACAATAAATTAAGCTATCAGCATGTGTCCATACTGTATGTATAGGTTCATAGATACATAGGTAAGTACATGCCTAACTGCCCGAGGCCACTCATAAGCATAGCCAGAAAGTGTCTCCTGTCGCCACCCCATTGATTAACTAACTGTCCCTCTGTGAAGCAGAGCCAATTTTGGGATCCCTGGGGTGTATCCACAGTTCCCCACCCATTCTGCAAGGATTCCCTGGAGTGTTAGTGAGGGGTTTTGTATAATGTAATCAGGGATGTAGTTCCAAATAATGGGGAGTATCCGTGACAGGAATCTTCTCAGATGATTTACATGTTACATAGTATACCTTAAACACAGCTTGCATATATAGGTAGTATTCCACAGAATAATAAACATGTGGAACACATAACCACTGAAATGTGCGTTAATCACCCTTGCACTACCAGTGCCTGCTCTGAGAGGTAAAATACCACTGCCATGATTAGAATACGCAACCATGTAAACAATCTTCACAATAACATACCACTAAGCTACCTGAGATGTACCGATGGCAGTTGTGTATACAGACAGGATAAAACACAAAAGGTAGGAATGTGTGGAAATAGGACAAACTGGCATGTACCCAATGAAAGGTGTATGTTACATATATATATATATATATATATATATATATATATATGTGTGTATATGCACATCAACATATATATTTATATAGAGAGAGACAGGGGGGAGAGAGAGAGATGTCGATATATGGGGATATACATATATATGTAGATATATAGATAGGTTAACAACATCTACATAACCATGGAAGTACATATAAATAGGATACCTACCACATACCGACTGCTTGACATACTGACGCACGTAATCACAAGGCTTAAAGTCTGAAAGAACACAGTACCGAAACACCAGATGCGCAAGGTTTAAAATCACGATGTTAAGGGACAGTTAGTCAGTGCTTCTGGTGTTGCGGTTCAGGTAGGTTACTGTGTATAAGTGTATTTCTGAGAGCTGTAGCATGTGTAAGTGTTTGTTCTGAGTGTGGTGTGTGTTCCTGGGGGACTGTAATGTGGGTCAGCTTTGTGCATCTGTTTGTGCAATCTAGGAGGTAGAATATTAAAGTAGGGGGGTGTGTGGGGTGCAGATACCCACATGGGGGATGTAGGGGGGCTTGCCCACCTGCTCATACGTAGTGCAGGATGGTTTGTTTGGATGTGATGGGTAGCAGTGTGTCTGTGTGTGCGTGTGTGCGTTACATGTTCGTGTTACTTTCGTGAGTTACTGTCACTGTCGGTAATGTGGGGTATGGGAGTATGGGCCCGGTACTGTGGGCGTCGGAATTGTGTGGTTTCGGGATTCCATAGGTATCCCATATACAGTGGTTGAAGTGTTCATATATGAGTATAACATGGACCATAGCAATCACACATTCCGTCACGACCAACCTTTAAGAGCAAAGGATATGGAGAGTATATGCCTATACACTATTACAAATATGTGCTATGGACATGAGCCAATGATAGGGTTACCACCTGTCCCACTTTGCGAGGGACAGTCCCTCTTTGGGTGGTTATGTCCTCACCAAATATATTAAATATGGCAAATGTCCTGAGATTGTAGGACATAATTATGTCCCATATGTAATGTAATAGTTGCATACAATAGTTCTTTCTGTATCTAAAATACCTACATGTTACAAGAAACAGGATAAGCAACTAAAATGCTACAAGAATAAGCTTATATTTAGGCAAGAAAGGAAAGTTCTATCCCTTGTACTGACTGTGGGTTTGTGTCAGCCTGTAAAATCTGATGTGTGTCCTGAAAATGTCCCACTATGGCCATATGAAAAGGTGGCAACCCTAGCCAAAGAGGTTCAGTCACCAACACAACTCCAGTGACTGCAAATACCTATGACAGAAATACACAGCTTTCATGTAGCAACACTTTATTACATTCTGATGTATTGCTGAAAGGATTCAAGGACTAACATCACCTGCATGCTATACAGGAACCACTTAACAGTGCCTTAATGAATCAGCCTGCAATTACCATAGTATTAGTCCACTAAAGGATAGGTGTTCAAATAGGGAAGGAACCCTCACGCACATATCGATTATGTATAAAAGCAGTTCCTACACACCTGCATCTGCTATGCACACCCACCATCACCCCCACACCCAAACAAATTACAATACAAACTGTAATAACATCACAAATCATTCACTCACTGTACGACATCTGCAGAAGCCTTAACATACCTTGTCAGAGACACACTAACATGGCCCTATGTGAAATAGTTGCTGTTATACAATGGAACAACTGCTGATGTTACAGGGTTTGTTTGCACTAATCCCATTTCAGAGGGTTGTGTGTACACCAGGAAGTGTTACCAATTACTGAGTAACAGCACAGTATGATACACATGTACACCAAATCAAGGATGTCTGATGAGCACACTGTAAACCACATAACAGTTTATGCATAGCCATACAGCCTTGCGCTGCCCAAACATCCTTGCCAGACTGAAACATCTGCAGATGTATCAGGTACAAACAAACCCTGCATAAGTAGCAATGTTCTGAAATATAACAGCTGTACTCACATGTAGAACAACATCATCTAGCCATTACACACAATCCATGGGAGTCATGAAGCTAACATATCTTTGTCTGTCTCCATATAGCTGTTGAAATACATCACAAACAACACATCCAGGCTGTCTTCCTTGAAAGTAAGGCAAACGGACAACGCCCAAGTGGAGTACTCAGTTATACACCACTGTTGCCATGGTATCGGCTAATGGAGTAGCTGCACAGCTGATGTGCATCTAATTAACTACTTTGGAACACCAATTGCTGGTCAGGATAGCACATGTTACTGATATTTAACTAGAAAAGGATGGCTTATCACACATTCAAACCATCCATATATACCAGCAGAACGTTACAAAGAAGATTGAAACACAAACTGAAAAGGATTGAATCAACAGTCAACGACACCTCGAGTTACTAATAAGGTATGTAGAACACTCAGTATGTCTGTATATTTAGTACCTGTTCTGTAATATTTAAAGTGCACACAATCCATATAGTGGAAACAGTTATCTTGTAGTGATGTATTGTTGAGCATAGTAATGTTTGTAGTATTTATGTGTGTACTGCTGTAGGTCACAAGGCAAACACCGCATACACCACAAAGGATGCTATGTAAGGGCTTTGAACACAAATATTCCTCACCAGCCGCTGTCAGTGGCAGGGCTGGTCCAACAAGTATGTGCTATAACAGGGGATAGCATATGTTGATACATTGTAACAGTAGCCATATGTATGGGTATATTACTGAGAATAACATGTCGAAGGTTGGCCCACTGTGCAATTATGATTTGCAATGTGGGATATTGTGCCAATAACTGTGTAATGTACAGTATTGTAGGCAGATATGTATTACAAGTTACAATGCATTACTGTTATGTTAGGCAAACATTAGTTATGTCTATTGGCATTTACAATACACAATAACAGGATACATATGACTTGTAGTCACCCAACAGTTTATCAGCATGATAGCAAAGTAAAATGAAAGAGCTAGTTAACTATCCATGCATATAAGACATGTATTAAGTGCAAAGGCAGGTACTAGGCTGTCTTACCAAGGGTATTTATAAGCCTAGCTAGAGTGTGTTGGCTTTCACCACCCCCATAGGTTAGTTCCTTGTACCTCTGAACAGCAGAGCCATTAGTTCCCTGTGCCTCTGTCCAGCAGATCCACTGCGGTGATCCCCGGGGTACATGTCTTATAGGTTCATATGTTCATAGGTTGGTATTGGGCTATCTGCCCAAAGGCATATATTAGCCCAGCCACGTTGTGCGGTATTCACCGCCCCTTTAGTAGTTCCCTAGACCCTTGTACTAGCAGCTAGTACCCTTGTCCCCTATCTATGTATTACAAGTTACAATGCATTACTGTTATGTTAGGCAAACATTAGTTATGTCTATTGGCATTTACAATACACAATAACAGGATACATATGACTTGTAGTCACCCAACAGTTTATCAGCATGATAGCAAAGTAAAATGGAAGAGCTAGTTAACTATCCATGCACATAAGACATGTATTAATTGCAAAGGCAGGTACTAGGCTGTCTTACCAAGAGTATTTATATGCCTAACTAGAGTGTGTTAGCTTTCGCCACCCCCATAGGTTAGTTCCTTGTACCTCTGTCTCCCATCCACACATTCAGGTTTCCCTTGAAGAGTGCTAGTGAGGGGCCCTGCCTGATGTACATTGGAATCATGTTCCAAAGCATGGGGAGTCTCTGGGTCTGGAATCTATCCACCCAGCACGTCCTAGTTATCGTTGTGGTTAGGTGTATATCCCTAGTGCATGTGGCTCTCAGGGGCCTCTGTTTAGGTGGAGCATATCAGGCAATACTGGGTTGGACATGGGCCTTGTATGTCAAGCAGAGATCACCTGTGAGTATGCGGTATGCAACCGAGTACAGCTGGAGTTTCTTAGGTTGGGCTGCATAGGTCATCTGTTTGAGGTCAGTAATCCTCTTGGTGTGGTACTGTTGTGGTCTTCCAAGCTGTTGCAGTTGTCTTGTAAGGTATATCCCAAATGGGGTGTTGTATCCTTTAATGGGTCTAATAAGTCATGAGTAGAGAGGCATAATGGCCTCCTTTGTTCTGGATGCGAACCTATTAGAGATTAGGTGGGCCACGTAGAAGGATATTCTAACCACCTTATCATTATGGGTATTGAAGGAGAGATTGCTCTCTACTGGGGTTCCCAGATCCCTTATTACCTTTTCTGTATGTAGGGGACTAGCACTTATGTGGTAGTCCACGGGTAATTAGTTATATCCAAAGGGGATGACTATGCACTTTTTGGCATTCAGCTTGAGGCCATGATATTGACACCAGGTATCCGTCTCAGTGCGACCCTTCTGGAGGGTGTCTGTAACAGCTGGGGAAACAATTATGTAACCTAGTTTGCAGTCATCTGCAAACCTTTTCAGCCAAAGCCCTCCTGTGCTTGCCTGTACATCAGAGAATTATATACCGAACATGAGGGGTCCTAGGACTAAGCCCTGGGGGAAGCCACTTGGAACTGGTATATAGTCAGACCTAAGGTATGCAACTCCCACTGTGGGTTCTGTCCATGAGCCACTTTGCAAACCATCACATCACGTATGGGTTAATGTTCAGGCGGATGGGTATGTCGATAATACCAGCATGAGGAATGGTGTTGAAAGCCTTTGAGAGATCTAGGTAGGCTGTGTGGACCTCCTTACCCTCATCTAATGCCTTGGTAAATGTCTCTAAGAAGTCCACCAGGTTTAGGAGGCATAGTCTGTCCTTAACAAAGCCAAACTGGGAAGGGTCAAAGGTTTGGAGGTACCCAATGTCTCTGACTGAGATCCATGATGATGTGCTCCATGGCCTTGCAGTCCAGACTAGTCAGGCCTATAGGGCAATAGGTCCCATGGTCCATTGTGGCGCCACCTTTGTGGAGTGGGATAACTGTTGCTGTGTACCATTCAGGGGGCACAAAGCCCAATGCAAGGCTATTATTGAACATGGTGCGTAGGTGGGGAGCCAGTACATTCTGAAGTTCATGTAAAATGCAGCCTGGGATGTTGTCTGGTCCCATGGATGTTTTGATATTGGCTTTAGAGTGTGCAGCTTTTACCTGTGTAGTTGTGAGTACAGGGACTCTGCACTCTTCCTGTATAGATATGGGCCCTTTAGGGGGTGAGATGGGGGAAAGGTAGCACTGAACCTATCTGCCAGGATGTTGGCAATATCAGTTGGTTCTGTAATGTTCATGCCTTTGTGCTGTAACTCAGAGCAGATCTGGGTGTTGACATCGAGATATTTAACATAGCTATAGAATGCTTTGTGGTTGGTGTTGGAATTAGTGGTGGTTTTGTTTTTGTAGCTAGCTTTGGAGGATCTTATAAGGGATCTCACCTTCTTACTGAGGCTGACCAGGGAGCTCCTCCATGCATGGGATTGTACTCTCTTTTGCAACAGTGTCTTCCTCCTGTTGTACAGTTTGTTTATGGCAGGGGACCACCAGATTGGCTTCCTTAATTAGGAGTATAGCATCTTGGTTCTGTTTGGGATAGCACGATCTATGCATTCGTGTAAGTGCTTATAGAGTGCATTTGTGTAGGAGTCAGCAGTTGTAACAGTATTGTCCATTTGCATGGGTATCATGACGTTCACCACGTCTGTCTTAAGAAGCATGAAGTTGGCTTTGTTAACATATTATACTGTGGTTCCCTTAATGGGGAGGTGGGGGCGGGATGTGGATATCAACGGTGTTCAGCTCATGGTCGGATCGGACCAACGAGGAGTTGACTTCAGGTGTGGAACACCGGTCACTCATGTTGGTAATGCCTAGGTCTTGGATATTGTTGCCCTGGTGGGTGTATGGATATGTTGATCCAGGGAATTGGTGTTTATGAATTCCAGAAAGCATTGAGCTAATGAGTTGATACACAAGTAGTTTTCTCGGTGAATGGTGGGGTAGATTCAGTGAGACTATGTGATGAATGTGGTGTGGTGCGAATGTTTACCTCCTCAACATGACTGTCAGGATCAGGCTTGGTTGGACAGAGCTTTACCTCCAGTTTGGCTAGATAAGTGCATCTCTCACAGGTTGTAGTATTGGGTGGTAGGCAGAGAGGGTTGTCTGTGTAGATGAGGCAATGTCTACATTGCCTCAAGATGTCCAGATTCATCAGATAGACAGGAGAGAACACTGGCAGCTGACCTTTGGACATGCCTGAATATAAAACTAATTTTCCCCTAGATAAGTGAGGAAAGTGAGTACAAGAACTATTTTACTCTAACCAAGTGAGAAAAGTATGTACAAAACCTGTTTACCTCTAGGTAATGAGGAGGATTGAGTGCTATATTAATTACTAGCTTACATAGTGCTTACAAGTTCTGAACAAGTGCTGAGCATGAATAAGCAATCCAGATAGGGTCTTGGATAACATAAACACACTGCCCCACCCAACAGGTACACAATCATATATTCATGTACACCACAGAGCCCCTGTACCCACAACTATGCAGGTACAAGCTGCACTCAGGTTGCATGGGACCTGTCCACATCACAGGTTGTATCATACACATATGGCAAAACAAGTTGCTCTCCACATACACATCATGTAAAACATAGCTCCATGTCAGGCTGTGTACACACTGAATGGTGCACACCAACAGGTATCACAACCCACAAAGGGGGAGACATCACTGATAATGGGAAGTACTGCTCTACTACCCTGCTGAGTCTGGTCTGAAAGGTCATGAACCTTGATCAAATTATTTGATGTCAGCAGTACAGATGTAGATGACAGTAAGGTTGATTTCACACTGCATATCATAACCTTGACAGGTCATAGGACATCATCACCCATACAGTGTTTCACCTACACTTGGTATAATAGATGTACATTCCTATGTCACAGGATTGTTTTGCAATGGGACTGCTGGCAGAACCAACACTACAGAAGGTGTCTGAATAATACATGCTCATCACACCAGTGCCAGCTACAGTAAGACAGGGTTAATTAATTGTATTCCCCCTCATTGTAGTCCATACTACACAGACAAATAGAAGACATCTGCCTATTGAAGTATGCGAATGACTATGACCTAGGAGCAATAGCTGACTCAAGAGTGTTGTGGACAACATACAGAAGGGGCTTTGTGGGTGGGGTGTGTGTGACATATGGCCATAATCTGACAGCTGCATATTGCATTGTCACCCCTATGTTAATAACCCTGTACCCATGAACTACCACCTAGGCAGCAGTCAACATAATGGACAATGTGTGTAAGGGATGAAGCTGGGCAGTTGTCTTTCCTGTGATAGCTACATCACCACACCTGGCAGGTAGTCATATGTGGCAACCCTAATCATGACAGGGTGTCATCCATGAATATACAGATCATTGTCCAGCCATACACAACACTCAAGATCACATATTTCCTTTAAGGGGTATTGGCCGTGTGCAGATGGCCTACACCAGCCTTCCCATTCCCCATCTCCACTATGTAACATGATGCATACCCTGAATAAATCCATGTCTAACCCAGTGATATTGGACATGCTACACGTACACATCCTGATCTCAAACACATACTTCATTGAGATCCACCTTCCTAGTGCTAGGATCACCACATGCTGGACAGATCCTTGTCCCAAGCACTTTACATAGTCCTGCCATACTATGCATTCCTGTCCATCAAAGCTGCACATCGCTCCCCTCTCAGACATGGTGTGATGACCACATGGTAAATGTATCATTAACCCTGTGGATCAGTAATGTGGCACTGCTTCACCTGGCCCCAGAGACCCGCCTGTCAGCTACAGCCAGGTAACCTTTCATCCTAGATTCATACATGGCCCATGACATATAGCCTACTAGTTGACTTTGACTGTACATGCTATAGTTGATATCCATCCCTGTAAATACCATCTGGCTAGCCAGTGTCCCATGTGTATCATATGTGCAACACAGGTGATACATGGCAGGATGTTGAATTGCTGTACAGTGCCATGTAGATGTATATGGCAGAACACATACATGTAAAACCTTATGTGAGCAAGTCTGCAGGGTCACAGGTCATGTTTGTTAAGGCAGTGCATGTCTTTATATGTGACATATACACAGCATCAAGGTCGACTTCATTAATGTGGACACATCCAGCCATGTGCTGATAGGTAGGAACACCAGTACAGGCAAACAGACATGCCAACATCAAGACAGCATCCATATGGAGTATGAGCAATGTAATCAGGTGACACACACATATATGGTGATATATCCACTCACCATTGAGTGTCACATGTGTGTGACACAAACATGTCAGTGTCATGTAGATTTGCAAATACAATTATCTAATCAAAATAAATATGATACATATGTATGTTCAGCTGTAGCTCTGTATGTCTCTGAGTTTCTGTGACCTGTCTCCATCATTATGTCTTCCAGGTATGCCAGGTGCAAGGCTACCCCGTTATACCTGCTTGCAGGATGAGGCCCTCATCCCATATCTACATGACAATCATGATATCCTGTTCAGCCATGTGCCACAGGATGCACAGCAGCGGGATGCCCTGTGGATGGAACTTCGCAGGAGGGTTAATGATGTGGGTGGCCACAATTGCATATACCAACAGGTGCGCAGACACTGTACAGACCTCATTAGATGGGCAAAACAGCATGTGAATGCAATCGCCAGGGAACAAGGTGCAACAGGTGGTGGACCACCAACCCAGCCCCCACTCACACGTACCGTGGAGCTACTGGCCAACCTGGGGACACCTGCAGAACAACATCCACAAGCCTTAGCTGATATTGTGGAGGTGGGTGTCTCTCAACCACTGAGCCTGGAGTTGCCTGGTAAGTCAGTACTGCACCTATAACAACTATATTCCATATAGTTGCATGTGTCACTGTACAATATGTAATGTAATGTGTTTCTCCCACCCACCCTTCCTGCTCTTGTGTTGGTGTTAATCTTGGTGGCTTTGAAACTGCCTGCCCCCCTTGTAAGTTTGTATTTAGATACTCCTTCTGGGCCTATCTCATTTGCTCACTCAATTGAGTGCAGTGAGATCATATTTTGATTTCAGGAACTCCTACTGTGTACAAATAGAGCATTTGAGAAGGACAACCCCTGTAGCCTCTTAATCCTGCTGTGTTCCCTCCCTCAAAAAAAAAAAAAAAAAAAATATATATATATATATATATATATATTCAGCTGCTCTTACTGTAACTGTCTTAGTTGCTGTTCTGCGTGCTGTTACTTACTCTGCACTTATTATTGATTGCTAGTAGCCTTCTAATTTAATGCCTTCTGCACTTGTTTTTTAGTCATTTGTTAATTTAATTGCATTTAATTAAACTGTATTTGACATAATATTGATACACGTGTGCTACCCTGCACTGTATTTGAATTGTATTTACTGCTGTTTTAGCTGCTTTTCTGTAAAAAAAAAAAAAAAATTCCTAGCTTGTTTCCTGCCTTTCCTGTAACTTGTTTAGTCCAGATACAGACTTGCTGTATCCAGGACTGTTTGTATGCTCCTGAGCCCCCCAAGACTTTCTGTGTTGGAGGGAAGCCTTCTAGCTTATCAGTGGGAGTGGTAAGCACTAGGTAGCCTATCTACCACAGAGGAAAGGTTTCTGGTCCAGAAATTATAGTTTATTGGCCGTTTGGGAAGCTCTTCCATCTTTCAACCTTCTGATTCAAAAGCCTGTGTTTGTGCTTGTTTCCTGCCTTTCCTGTTACTAGTCTAGTCCAGGTACAGATTTTCTGTATCCAGGACTCATTGTAAGCTTCTGAGCCCCCCCCCCCCAAGCCTTTCTGTGTTGGAGGGAAGCCTTCTAGCTTATCAGTGGGAGTGGTAAGCATCAGGTAGCCTATCTACCATGGGAAAAGTGGGTTTTGCCCCATAAATTGTAGTTTATTGGCCATTTAGGCAGTTTTCCATCTCTTTCAACTTGCTGGCTTAAAAGCCTGTGTTTGCACTTGTTCCCCACCTTTTCTGTAACTAGTCTAGTCCAGGTACAGATTTGCTGTATCCAGGACTCTTTGTAAGCTTCTGAACCCCCCAAGCCTTTCTGTGTTGGAGGGAAGCCTTCTAGCTTATCAGTGGGAGTGGTAAGCATTAGGTAGCCTATCTACCACAAGAGTAGTGGTTCCTGGCCCAAAATTTGTAGCTACTGGCCGTTTGGGCAGTTTTTCCCCATCTCTTTCAACTTTCTGGTTTAAAAGCTGCACTTGTGCTGTTTCCCACCTTTCCTGTTACTAGCCTAGTCCAGATACAGAGTTGCTGTATCCAGGACTGTTGGTAAGCTTCTGAGCCCCACAAGCCTTTTTGTGTTGGAGGGAAGCCTTCTAGCTTATCAGTGGGAGTGGTAAGCACTAGGTAGCCTATCTACCATAAGAGGAGTGGTTCTGGCCCAGAAATTGTAGTTTATTGGGCAGGTTTTTCCATCTCTCTCAACTTTCTGGTTTTAAAGCCCGTGTTTGCGCTTGATCCCCACCTTTCCCATAACTAGTCTAGTCCAGGTACAGATTTGCTGTATCCAGGAATGTTTGTAAGCTTCTGAGCCCCCCAAGCCTTTGTGTTAGAGTGCAGCCTTCTAGCTTATCAGTGGGAGTGGTAAGTACTAGGTAGCCTGTCTACCACAAGAGGACTGGTTCTTGGCCCAGGAATTGTAGTTTATTGATCATTCGGGAAGTTGTCCATATCTTTTAACTTTCTGGTTTAAAAGACCACATCTGCGCTTGTTTCCCATCTTTCCTGTAACTAACCTACTGGAAAGCACTAGAAAGCCTTAAAATGATACAAGCCTTCTAGCTTAAAAGAGAGACTTTGGAGTGATTATCAGTTTTCTGTATTTCCTTGCTGTACTTAACTGTTTTCCGCCTAAACGCTGATTTTTTCCAGCACTTATTGTTCTTTAAAAGCTTGTTCTTTTCACATATTGTACTTATTTGACTGCCTGCACTTTTAAAAATTTGTTTTTTGTTTAAATAAATTGTTTAACTGTTGTAGGCTACACACTAAAGTGCAATAGCCTTTTCTGATCACTTGTAGTTGTTTAAAGTTGTTTAAAGCTGTTTTAAGTGTACGTTTTACTGTTTTTGCCTTATCTTTAAAAAAAAAAAAATTTCTTGTTTCCCGCCTTTCTAAGCTAGTATAGTCCAGTTTTCAGGCTAGTGCTGAATTCAGGGCAGTGTTACAAGTTTCTGAGTTGCCCATACCTTACATGGATGGAGGGAAGTTTCTCTGTTCACCTGTGAGACAATGGAACTTTGAGCAGCCATCTGTCCCTGGAGGAGTGGTTCCATCCCAGAAGTTAGTAGTATAAAAAATGCGTTTGTATGGTTTGTGCACCGGGCAGCACTGGTTAGCTAGGGTTAAATTATTCCCAGCTCCACGAAGTCTCCTCTTCAGTTTTTCACTTGAAACTAATCTAACTCTCAACCTAAGCACTCAAAAAGCATCCTACAGTACAGCACTTGCTCAGACCTAATAGCAAGCACTAATATACCCCAACACTTGACTGCCCAGAAGGGCAAGGCTCTTTATCCACCCCCATCAACCAAGCGACTAAGCAGCTCACCCTACTATTTTGGCATGACCAAAGGGCAACTTCAGGTGTACTCTCCAGTCCAGCTGGTGAATCTGGGCATCCTGAGGCAATGTTACAATTGCCTCATGTACACAGACAGCCCTCTCCTCCTACCACAAAATACTAACATATGCGAGAGATGCAATTATACAGCCAAACTGGAGGCTAAGGTCTTTCCACCTATGACTAGAACAGACAGTCATGAGGAGAAGGTTAACACCTGCACCACACTTCCAGCCTCACATAGACCTACTAAACCAGCACTGGCAAAAAATACACAGAAATACACAAAATCATACTCGGAGGCTCTAAATAAAAACCTGCAAATGCAGACACCAACAAAACCTGCACCTCCCATCCCAAACCAGACAACACATAAAACACAAAATCAATGTGGCGCACAATCACAGCCCTTAAGGCGAAATAACATACCTAACACACTAATAATAGGCGACTCAATAGTCAGGCACACTGACGCCCCACTCACTAGGCTGGACAAGGAGAAGGTTACTGTTAGCTGCCTATTGGGAGTCAGAATCTACCACATAACACAAGCACTCAGGTCACTCCAGAACAAGTACAAATATGACTCTGTCATTGTTTATGTTGGTGTGAATGACCTGAAATATACCTCCCTGGACTACATGAAAAGAGACATGGAAGAGCTCTCTGATCATGTAGCCCAGGTGGGTATGATCCTGACCCTGAGTAGCATCCTGCCCTCACCAAGAATGATACCTCAGTATAAAGAAAAAATGATCAATTTCAACAACTGGCTAAGCTTTTGGTGTCATTCAAAGGGGATCCAGTGTCTGTCAGCCTGGGATGACATGGTCAACAAGCCGCATTGCTTCGCAAGAGATGGCTTGCACCTGTCACCCCTTGGCTTTTGAATACTGGCCAAGGCTCTTGCTTCCCTCATAGTGCCTTTTTTAGGCAAGGCTCAAAATTCAAACCCACCACCATAAACAGCACAAGTAAAAAAATGAGGGTTATGCTACTCAACACCAGGAGTTTAAATCTCAAAATGTATGCACTTGAAGCACTCCTAAGTATGGAGAACATCGACATCTGTGCAGTAACTGAAACCTGGTTCAAGGCTCCAGAGAGGACTCCAGCACTACAGGGCTACAATGCATACCACACATTTCGGCCAAAGAACACGGACCGAAACACAAAAGGAGGGGGTGTATCCATATTCATCAAGGATACTCACAGGTTAGTGGCGCAGCATGATACCTCTGAGATCATCCATGTGCAACTAACATCAGGCAAATCTGCAATACAAATTTTGGCCTGCAACAGATCACCCTCCATGACCCAGGACCACCACTCTGTCTTTCTGGAGACACTGGAAAACATGAAGGTCCTACCGAACACCCTACCATTATCTGGGAAAACTACTTGAGTACAAACTCCCCTACCAGAGGCCACAACATATTGGACCTGGTCATCACCAACATGGGCAACAGGTGTTCCGTACCAGAGGTCAACCCATCACTGGTTAGATCAGACCATAAACTAATCACCCTGGATGTCCACACCCCACCACAACCCCCAACCAAGGAAACCACAGTGAAAAACTTTTCTAAAGCAAACTTCACCTTACTTAAGGCAGAGGTGGTAAGTTTCACAGCCCCCATGCTAAAGGATAACACTGCCCAAGATGCAGAATCCTTTACAATTGCACTCTATGAGCACCTACAAGGATGCATGGACCATGCCATCCCTAGGAAGACCAAGACTCACTCCCCTAAGAGAAGGAAACCAGTCTGATGGACCCCTGCCATAAACAGGTTATACAACAGAAGGAGGAAACTAGTTCAGAAAAAAAGCAAATCCCAAGAAGGAAAGACATCCCTGATCAGTATCAGTAAGAAACTAAGGTCCCTCATAAAATCATCCAAGGCTAACTTCGAAAGAAAAATAGCCAAGGATTCGAAAGGTAACCACAAAGCCTTCTTTAGCTATGTCAAGAATCTAAGTGGCAACTCGCAGATATGCTCTGAGCTAGTGCAAAATAGCACAAAATATACTGAACCTACTGATATTGCCAACATCCTGGCAGATAGATTCAGTGCAAACTTCACTTCCCTCTCACCTTCAAAAGGGCCCACAACAAAACCAGAAAAGTGTAGTGTCCCGGAAATCACAGAAGTCCAGGTGAAAACAGCCCTTTCAAAAGCCAAAAACAGCATCAATGGGGCCAGATGGTGTCCCAGGCTGCATCTTGCACATTCTACAGAATGAACTAACCCCCCACCTAAACACACTGTTCAACCTCAGCCTCTCCACAGGATACGTGCCCATAGAATGGTGCAGAGCAACTGTTATTCTGCTCCACAAAGGAGGGGCCACAACTGACCCTGGTAACTATCACCCCATAAGCCTGACTAGCCTGGTCTGCAAGGCTATGGAACGCATCATCATGGAACTCATTAACAAAGACATTGGGAACCTCCAAACACTTGACCTGACCCAGTTCGGCTTTGTTAAGGGCAGATCATGCCTACTAAACCTGGTTGACTTCTTTGAGACAGTCACCAAGGCCATAGACAAGGGAAAGGTGGTTCACACAGCCTACCTTGATCTCGCCAAGGCATTTGACACCATTCTTCATTCGGGTATTATAGAAAAACTCACAACCTGAACATAAACCCCTATGTCACAAGATGGGTTGCCAACTGGCTTACAGACAGAACTCACACGGTAAGAATAGCGGGCTCCAGGTCCGACTCTAAACCAGTCACAAGTGGTGTCCCACAAGGCTCGGTTCTGGGACCCCTACTGTTTGGCATATATTTCTCAGAAGTACAGGCAAACACAGGAGGACTATGGCTAACCAAGTTTGCCAATGACTGCAAACTGGGAGCCATAATTTACTCTCCGGCTGACATGGACATCCTTCAAAAAGGCCTTACTGAGACAGACACCTGGTGTCAAAGTCATGGCCTCAAGCTAAATGCCAAAAAATGCATAGTCATCCCGTTTGGGAAAAACAAAACACCCACAAATTACCACATAGGCGGCAGCCCCCTTAATACAGAAGAGGTAATAAGAGATCTGGGGACCCAGGTAGATAGTAATCTCTCCTTTGACAATCATATTGCCTAAGTTGTTAGGAAATCCTTCTATGTGGCCCATCTAATTACTAAGGGGCTCGCATCTAGAAATAAAGAGGTTATAGTGCCCCTCTACTCGTCACTCATCAGACCCATCATAAAGTACAATGCCCCATTTGGGATGTACCTCCCAAGACACTTCCAACAGCTGGAAAGACCACAAAAGCACCTCACCAAGAGGATTACTGGCCTCAAACATATGTCCTATGCAGCCCGACTGAAAAAACTCCAGCTGTACGCAGTGGCATATTGCTTAGTCAGAGGTGATCTCTGCCTAACTTACAAAGCCATGTCAAACTCGAAATTGATGGACATGCTGCACCTAAAGAAATCCAAGTCACTGTGAGCCACGTGCTCTAGTGAGCTAAACCTCACCACAGTAATAAATAGAACATGCTGGAGGGATAGATTCCCATCACAGAGACTCCCCATGCTTTGGAACAAAATTCCTAAATACATTAGGCAAATCCCCTCACTGACACTCTTCAAGATAAGCCTTGACGAGTGGATGGGTAACAGAAAATACACCCTGGGATCACATCATTGGCTCTGCTTGACAGAGGCTCAGTTAATTAATCAATGGGGTGGCAAAAGCCGACACAGTCTGGCTAGGCTTAAAAATGCCCTCGGGCAGATAGACTAGTACCTATCTATGAACCTATGAACCTTTATGCAAGGCATGTATACACACATGCCACATACTATAGTATGCTACTCTGTGTATGCACACATGTGCATACACCATAGTATAGACTAATGCTCATACTGCTGTGTTACTCCTATTTAGTTACCTCTGGCATTCCGCTGTGACAGCAGCCCATTGCAGGTGAGACTGTTATTATTTATCAGGCATTGTAATGCACAGATCTATCTGCCATGTGGCCATTTACAACATGTACACATAATGTATGGTCCTGTCACAATATACAGGTCAGACCTGCAGTGCATCACAATGCCTACTCATGTGCAACACTTGCAAACTATGTGAATCACCTCACCGACATGAATCCTCACAAACTGTCATTGCCAGATGTGTGGACAGCTGTGCATACAATGGTGGAAGTGCTGTTCATAGTAGAGACAGGTACTACAGATCAGAACTATACATGTGGGGAATACAAACAGTACTACACAGTGGGCTGGAGTATGGCCAGCCCACAGGATTCACTAGTGTGGATCATAGCCCTGCTATGAATGTCACACAATGTGATGTGCTATCTTGACATGTCCATGACATCTAGTGGCCTGGCTGCAACACTGCCTAACTAACCTGAAAACATATTCCACATACCACCCTTTGTCTGCATAATCCTGTCGTCAGTGGAGCATATGACATCTATGGGTGTATGACATATGGGACAACACAGACATGTTAAATAGATGCCCATCACAATAATTTGGCCAATGCATGTACACACATGGCCATGGAGGATGGCCGGAGACATGAAGTAACACACACAGTAGACGTGATGTGCTTGTGTGTACACCCTATCGTACAATAGCTACACATGGTCCAACTATGACCTTTGTGTAATGGTTATAGTGTAGATATGGAACACTAGACATCCTACAGGCCTGTGCACATCTTGTGTAGGCGTGACATCAATCCACCACATAAGATGTGTTGAACATCTTGTGGGTGTCACAACATGACAGCAGTCACCTGTACAGTATCCACATCAGCCCACAGATACAGTACATTCTCCTTGCTGGTGTTGGACATCAATGTCATACTTGTTCCTCATGTGTGTGTGTGTGTGTGTGTGTGTGTGTGTGTGTGTGTGTGTGTGGTACACAGATGTCATGTGGGACATGGTGTACCGACGTGTTCACCATGTCTGGTCATAGTTGCCAGGCAGCAGCAATATGGTTGCAGATATATAGGGGTGTCATCCGTATACCCTTCAGTGACCTGTGTCACATATTCCACATCATGGTTTAGTGCGTGTACACCTCAGTGATGTGGGTCACATTCCACAGTATATATGTATTGTATCTGAACACAGTCATGGCTATGAACTGTGTCTGTAACTCACACTGTATAGCAATAGAGATGCCTCATGATTCCCTGCAATGGCCATGCACATCAGCTAAATGTGCAGTATATCTGTAGGGTGGACACACAACACTGCATTAGGACACCATTTCTCCACTGTATATTTGACAGGACACCATTGTGTTAAACATGTATGCATGTCATTGCACACGTCAGCAGGTCACATGTCATACTACATGTGATTGTCAAGGTCATACGCCACACATTAGGCAGGTGTACTGTTAACCTGTGCTGGTCTACATGATGTAACACAGGGATGTATGCTAACTACTACTATGATTGTGTAATTTACATGCCGTCTGCTATGACACATGCATACTGTTGTGTGCAACCCAGGGATATATGATAACTACCACTATTATTGTCTGTGCTGCATGCTGCCTGCCATTTCACATGCATGTTGCATGCCTTCTGTCATATCACATACATGTGTGTCTGTGTGTGTGTGTGTGTGTCTGTGTGTGTGGGTCTATTGTATAGATTGTTATGTACAGTTCTTGTCTGCCCTCATAGGTGATGTAGGTGCATTGCCCTCCTGCAGTACATCTGATGTTAGTGTCCCCACAGATTCTAGCAGTGATGATGAATGTATGATTGACGCACAGGCAGGGTTGTCAGAGGCTGAAACGGTGCCATTGGTTGCCATTCCAGCTATATCTCCCTCATCCCTGCACACAGGTCCCATGCCTGCACATACCCCATCAACAGTGGCCATAGAGGAAGGACAGTTGGCATGTGGTAGCTTGGAATAGGAAAGTGTGGTGGCTATGGAAGATGTGCCTGCACACCATGGTGTCAGCCAATTGACTGGTGGTGCCCCACACAGGCACGTGGCCAGTGCTGCTCATAGGAGGACCTCTGGCCAACATGCTCCTGAAAGACAGAGCACAGCAGCTGGTGTCACCAGACGCATGTTTCAGGCTGTAATGGAGGCACAGGCACGTGCTGAATTGCACAACAGAGAAGATCAGAGGCTACAGAGGGCTGCTGTCCATTCTTTAAACAATAACATCCAGGCAATGGTAAATGCTCAACAGCAGATTGCTGAAGCTTTGGATAGACGGTTGGGTGACATGGTTGGAGTCCTTGACCATGGCATGACAATCTGCGAGCATGAGTTGTCTGTGTTGGAACATCTGGTAGGAGTGAGGCGTCGGGCATGTGGACGTAGGCCTGCTACATCACATGTTTCAGGTCTACGTGTATGAGCTACCTCACATGTCCACTTCCCATAGTGGCGGTAGCAGCAGCAGTGCATCTGGTGCTGTGCTGTCCACACTATGACACAGCAGGCCACGTGCACATGGCACAGGATGGTCCCAACAGGGACATGGTTCCAGTGGACAAGTGACATCAGACAGTACCCAATCTGCACCTCTGCCTGGTAGTGCCCATGCAACCCCTGGCAGGCACAGGTCACATGTCCATGGCCGGACACCGTGAACTGTAAAACCTGGCCTGTACAGTTCGCAGCTGTCAATAATACCCCTGTGTAGGCCAGACACATGCCAGAACTGTGTGCATACATACACGCACACACTGGAAACATATGTAGGGTACCGCAACACACACATGCATAACATACACACATGCCCAATTAGAACAAAGGCCCTAACTCACACACATGATGTCATCCAATGGTGCAGCCTAGACATCTGGCAAACATTATCACCCTGTGCATATGATGATGCCTGTGCCACATCCCTGACATCCACACCATCAGTGCAGGGTCATGCTCATATGGTCTGATGCACAGGGTGAACAGACTAGGAAGATAAGTGTAGTTTACTATTGTTGAGTATTGTTGACAGGCAGCAGACATACCATGTACTACAGGTGTACAATGCATTTCGTACTGTTAACAGTATATGTCTTGTGTAACAACAGTAACTGCATGTTGGTCATGATGTTCTGCTGTCCTCCTTCAGGTCTGCTTGCACGTGCTGGTGGATGTCAGTGTTTGCAGTTAGTGTCCCATATGTCAATGTGGACTGCTCACAGGTATGCATGAATATACCAGCATGCACCGTGTAGCTGCCACATAACAGTGAGAATGTCCCACATTCCAAATATGTCTACTGATCCAAGAGCATGATAGCTGTGTATTAAGCTACTGTGGCTACAGATGTGACATCCATACTGGGTGACATCACAGGTACAGTTACATGGAGTGGTGAGGTAAGAGAGTGGTCTAGCTGATTACAAGGGTAGAGGCCAGTGGGAAGTGTGATGCCTCATTGGGAAGCAATAATACACATTCCATGACAGGATGCCAACACACAACTGCACCCACACACTCAGGTATTGACACACATGTATTCAGTTGCACAGTAACACACCTACACACTCACGGATTCACCGACACAGTAACACACACTCGCTACTGTTGAGGTGAGGACCCCTGCCTATGTTCAAATCATCATTACAGTACTGTGCACCTACATGACGCACCACAGAGAATACACATGCACAGGTAGTCAGTATGGCCTAAGATCGGGGACATCAACACGGATAGTAGATTGCATCACCTGGATGGGGGGAGGGGTCTTATCAGTTCAGTATGGTAACATACATCCTCACTCCAGGGACCAGACAGCCATACATACACACACACACATACACACCATGTGGCATTCAGTATTGAATACACCTATGTCATGCACATACAGATACCTCACATGTGTGAGATACATGCCCCTGCCTATGTCCTGCTTTCTACATTGCAGTCTTTACAGATGTGTACACTAGTGTAGAGGAAAGTGAGTAACAACTGAGATGTATTCCCCACTATACGTGACATATATGGACACACACACAACCACACAAGCCAGTACTGTGAATCAAAGACCTGCCTAGCTCATGATATGTATAACAGACTTACAGCACTATTGCACGCATTACAAAGTGTACTGACGCTTCCTTTGGCAACAGTGCTGATATATGCACACGGGACGTCTTAACTGTTAACAGGTGTCAAGTGATTTACCTTCAGTGTCACCCTGACTGCTGTCTAAGTTGTGTGTTATGTCCTTCAATTAACAAAACCATTGCTTACCGGTTACTCAGGTTATTGTAGGACTGCTTGTGACGCACCTGTGAGCTGTTCTCAGCAAACATCTATCTGCAAAGATGCCCCACCACTTAATTATTTCTACACATCTGTCCATACCTGAGGTACATCTTTCCGTACATTCAGCATATCACCATATACAGTCGGCAGTGCTGAGGCTGCATTGCAACTGCATGATGTACTAGGATACACGTCAACTACATACATCAGCAACTGCACACACGTTATCTGAATGCACACCACTACATGTACATGTGTATAGGTTTTACAATCCTGTCATTTGGGCATGTTTGCAGGCATTGCGATTGGTGGACATGTGTAATGACATACATGGCACATGGACTGTTGTATGATATGATAGGTGTAATGGGTGACTGGTACAGATGGAATGTTACCTCTGTCAACATTGATATCACACCTTATGTACTGTTAGCATTCAGCAGCCATGGACCTACATTCCATGTGCATGTGTTTAATGGCTGCAGCCACCTGTTTGCACAAAGGACAACAACAGCTATGCTATTTACATGCATGTTTTGTGTGTGTGTGTGTGTGTGTGTGTGTGTGTGTGTGTGGGGGGGCATGTACATACTCAGGGCAGGTACATGTATGTCATATCCAAACATGAGGGTGTGTATTGGTGTACAGCAACAGTCATCTGCTAATGCTGTAAATAACTGAGGGCCACTGGTATGTGTACATCTGACCTGGTTACAGACAGTGATATCATTGCATTGCATAACACATGATGCAACTGTGTCAGTACATGGGTACTCTCTACAGTTGATGTAGAGCTTGGTACAGTCCACTGGTCAAGGGTCACATGGTGGTGTACTCTTATATGTCCTACAACATGTGTGGATGCGTGTTGGTGGTCCGAGGGCATGGTGGTGTCTGAGGTTTACATCCTAGAATGCAACATGTGACACTGTGCCCTGCGCATGACTCATCTGTGATTCCTTTCGTGGGGGTACCGGTCAGTACATGTGAGTGGCTTCTATGTATGTGGGGACACCACCACTTGGAGTGGTCCATACCTGTGTTATGGCCCACATGTCTTGTTCTGAGGTATATGGTGGTAGTGCTGTTGTGCACTACAGAACCATCAGCCAGGTGTTCCTCACTGCACAGATGTCAGTACTCCCCATTGTTAGATCTACAGTGAGCAGCTGTGATTATGGATGCTACACATCTAGCACTGGTTAGCATAAGCATACGATGCAGTTGTCCTGTAGGTGTCAGGGTGTTATCCTGTGTTTAGGTCATTTGCCTTGGAATGGCACTGTATGGGCGGATGTGACGTGGGTATTATCCCCACTTCCTTGAATCATGGATGCATGTGATATGTGTCAAAGGCCTGTCTATTGTCAGTCATGTCATCCCAGAATGACAAACACTGGACAACCTTGTACTTACAGCAGGACATTGGCTCATTGTGTTGTTCAAGCAGTTGCCACCTCTAGCAAGGCTCACTGTGTTGGTCAAGCAGTTTCCACTCCTAGAAAGACATCACTGTGAGTGGTGATATTGTGCTTGGTATAGGATGGTACATCTGAGGTGATGGACAGCAGCAGACATTGTGTAAAAGACCGGTGTCAGATATATGTAGAGCAGCATTCCTGCTAACAATGACAACTACTATCACCAGATCCCATTACAATGTGTTCTTTATGTCTATATGTAATAGCATGGCCACTGTGGCCTTCCATGTTTAGAATCAGAGTGCATCCCAGAAAGCCCTGTGCTACTAAGTGTATGAGCAAGCCCAGTATAACCTTGTGTAGATGGACACATAGTGCATTCTGAACAGCCCTGTGCTACTGTGTGAGCATGCCCAGTGACACCTTGTGTTGGTTATGTGCCTCTGTGTATGGGCATGGCCATTGTAACCCTGTATAGTGATAGTAGTCGTCCATTCCACAGATGGGCATACTCCAGGTCAGGATGGATTCTTACTTTAAACACACAGGTTCACAGGTATGTATATCTTAACTGCCAGCATCCCTGTTGATGTCCACATTCCTAGAAGGTCATAATGACAGCCTTGAAATGTGTAGTCTGTGTGGCGCGACTAGTAACTATGTAGTCTTGTAATAGTGATCTGTAAATAGGCAGGTGTTCCGTTCCCACCACTGGCGTGTGTGTGTGTGTGTGTGTGTGTGTGTGTGTGTGTGTGTGTGTGTGTTTGTCCCCATTTGCCAGAGGACTGAAAAATGCTTTTAGACTGCTCACACTCCATGCAATTCGTAAACCCACCTTTGGCAAGGCTGATGATGTCACCCATCTACGAATACACCTCTGGGAGTGCTGTGTCCCCGTAATCTTGGTAGCACGTTCTGTAACTGCATAATGCTGTAGTGAAATAAAGTAGTTAGGTCGGTGTTCTAATCCAAGACATGCTGTGTGTGTGTGTGTGTGTGTGTGTGTGTGTGTTTGTCTCCATCTGCCTGAGGACTGAGTAATGCTTTTAGACTGCTCACACTCCATACATTTCTTATACCCACCTTTGGCAAGTCTGATGATGTCACCCATCTACAAATACACCTCTGGGAGTGCTGTGTCCCAGTAATCTCGGTAGCATGTTCTGTAACTGCGCAATGCTGTAGTATAATAAAGTAGTTAGGTCGGTGTTCTAATCCCAGATATGCCAAGTGTGTGTGTGTGTGTGTGTGTGTGTGTGTGTGTGTGTGTGTGTGTGTCTGCTTGCGTGAGACAAGTACAGTGCTTTGTAGAGTATGCACTCACTGTACAAATCGCATGACCACCTTTGTCATTCCTGCTGTTGTCACCCACCTAGGTATACACCTGTAGGTGTACCGCAACCCAGTATTCACCATAGTTCATGCCCTTAAAGCGTATTGCTGCAGTGCGATATGGTAGGTAGGGGTTTGTATACAGGACATGGCAAGTGTGTGTTTCTCTGTCAGAGCCTGTGTAGAGATGGCCGTGATTATATTACCATTCGACATGTTTGGGAGTGGATTTTGTAGTTTTCCTATATGGTGTCCGTCTTATGACACATTGGCCACCTCACAAGGAGTACAGCTATCAGACAGCCATGAGACTGTGTTGGCAAGCCATACCCATACATCTGGCAAAAGGCCTGGTGAACAAAGTATGCAGCCCTACTAGTACCTGGTATATGTCCTGCACCCATGTGCCATGCACAAACTAACTTGCCTAGGATATCCCGCTATGTTGCTAGTACCATACACATTGATGACAGATAGTAGGTATGGTGTGAATGCAGTGGCCTGCAGAGGACATGGCAGCCTGTACAGCGGTATAATAGGCACATATATGTGGACATTGTGCCTTCACTATGTTCCACACTGAATGCCTGGAACATATGTGGTGCCATCAAATGTGATCCACAGAGGCTAGACAATGCTGTACACATGTGCCCTGTATGGACCCATGCCACTGACACCACGGAATACCTGTATCATACTATCAATGCAGGTACAGGGTCGAATTGCTCACTATAAGCAGGTTTCACCACACCAGGCCAGTATTGGCATATCGGGGGATAACAGGCTGTGTACTCAACATGTGCCTGCCAAATCAGGTACACCTGTACATGTCACTGTACAGTATTGTGGGACATGCACATCCCAGGCAATGCCCATATGAAGGACTATCTAACACAGACATGGCATGCATTGCAAAGCTATGGCCATACACATTGGTAACCATAATGTCAGGCCAGATAATGCAGTACCTATCTGTGTTGGACATTGCAGACACTACACCCCTGCACTGCACACCATTGTTGGGTGACGCGATGCCAAGGATTACCCCTCACCCAGCCTCGTACAGCCATCTTGCACAGCCAACCACTACACACTCATGAAGCAATGCATACCTGCATGCCAGTACTGGCACCTTATGTCTGCATGTGGGTTGTGATGCTCCCAACCATAGTCACTCCCAGTATAACCCTCATTGGCATACCAACAGATGTCAACCACTTTCACATGCCCTAGCCCACAGAACCTCCAGATATCTCATGTGGTGCATGTAGTCCTGTGCATTACTGCAGTGTGGCAAACTAAGTAGTTAGGTTGTGTATTTGTGGCCCTGGCAAAGAGTGTCAATGCGTGTCCATTAGAGAGTGTGGTTGTGGTGACAATGGCATCCATTCATGTGGACAGCCATGTGTGACACAACTAATGTATGTCTACTATATCTCTGTTGCAGATGTCACTCACCTACACACATATATGTTCTTACAGCACAGCAACATGTCGCCTTTGTGGCACATGTAGTAATGTCATGCACATGTAATAGTAATGAATAGTCAGTCAGGGGTTTGACCCTTGTCCTGTTTGGCATGTGACAGACAATGCTTAGGGTTAAGTCTCCAAGCCCTTCCCTGGTGTACTTTGCCTGTTCCACTCACACACTCTCTGGTGGATGTGAAGGAGTACACCTGCACAGCAGCAGCATGTGTATTGTAAGTGATGGCCATGGTCAGGTGATGACCTCTGCACCTATTGCAGTCCTCCTCTAGCTGATTGCATGTGGTACAGCTGTAATGTTGTTCCCATAGCCATCCGCATGATAAACAGTACACTATCTAGGGAAAACATGTTATTTGGCCATTACAGTCGCTGTGAGTGGTACTTGGATGTGGTGTTCTGACATGGCATCACAGATGATATCTGGATGTACCTCAATCATTTTCCACAGTGTAAAATAGCCTAAAGACAGGAGAGTGATGTGCCACACATGACTACAGCATGTAAGTATAGCTATACTACATTGAGACTACTGCCTGTTTAACATGTGTGTGGTAATGGCTATTCTGCATGTTATAATACAGACATGACATTACTCTGTTCATGAGGGACCCCCATCTGTAGGGCCATCTGTGAACTGGTCAGTGTGTGCAACCATTTGCTTCCTGGGTTACATACTGAACACACATCTGTGCACAGCAGAAGCATGGTGTGAAGATTGCGGACAGTACATGATGATAGGGATGTGTTACTGCCATTGCATCCCTGACTGAACATGTGTCACATGAGGCAGTGGTATGACAGACACTGTCTGGGGTTCCCAGTGACAAGCCAATAATGGGCAACTGTTCATAGCTGTGGTCACATGTCTACTACACATTGTACAGATGGCATGCAGTATATATATGCATGTGTTGTGCTCCCTCTGCAAATGTATACCATCTGTTATGTTGAGTTGATGGTGATATCTATGCATACTGTTGTAGGTAATCCTGTATGCTGTTGTGTTGGGTTGATGGTGCTATCTATGCATACTGTCATAGGTAATCCTGTATGATGTTGTCTGTCATAAAGCCATATGTGGGTTTAAACTGCAACACCATAGGCTGAATGGGTTGGGAGGTCCTGGCAGAACCTCCTGTCCCACTTCAGCTGACCATGGCACCGGGCACTAGCACATCTGGGGCCCAGCCTTAGACATCAACTTCTGTTGGCTCTGCATCACCTTCTGGTGGTACCACCACTGAGGATGGAGCATGCCCCCCCTGTGAGCGGGACCAGACAGGTACATGTCTGCTGCCGTGCAGTCCCAGACGTGTTACGTTGGTGGCTCACTAAGGGGTTCTGAAGCCAGATATGCCAGCTCAAGGGCGGAGTGTCACATTTACAGGGTGATGCTGCCCCTCCTGGACAGCCCCCAGCACTGCCTCCTTTGCAGTTGTTTAGGTGCAGTGGCATTTGCCTATGGCTGGTGACCTCCATCCCACTGTTCCCATGGGCTTGTGAATGCCAAACACCCATCCCCACATGTGTCATATACCAACCCTGTATGCAGTCTTTTCTGTGATCTTACCTATCCTCCACGGCCATACCTACACTTCTTCCCCTACATCCGACCCTCACCTACGGAAATATAAGGCCAATCGGCTCCTAGGACAACATCTGCCCTATACATAGCTGCCCATTACACACACGTGTCCACTGGACACATGAAACCCTTGTAATATGCATTGCAACATATTCCTGTTATCCTCACCCCTGTCCCTCAGGCGCATGATCCTGGTATGCACATCACTCCTACATGGTCCAGGTACACTTGATGAGGACAACCCCATTGTACACACAACACTACCGGTCCCTCTATGGTTATCCCATTTACTTTTGTCATGATGATGATGTTGCACACAACACCTTGCAAGAGTACTGTTCACACATAATGATTGGACAGGTACTGTTGTGTTAATGTACATTACATGCACAGAGTGATGCATACGGCCAATGTGCAACTATTTGCGTGTATGAATGACACATGTCTGTCTGAGGGAGTCTTGAGACCACATAGAGCAACACCACTACATAATACAGGTGTCGTTGGTGTTTCCTGTTTCATTCGTTTGTAATGCTTTGTTGCCACATGGTATGTTCCTGATATATTTCTATATATGTATGTACCTATATGCCGGACATAAACACTCACATATACATCTACATGATGGGATACATTCCTATACTGTTGAATGACTGCGCTGTATGATATGTTTGTGGTACTGTCCGTTGTCTGCATATCTGCATGGCGTATTGGTAATTCACATTAGCTGTGTGTGAAGGGTCCTGGTTCCGACCCTTGCAAAGGATGTTTATTTGGTTGCAGGGCAGAACAAGCCCATTGGATACGGAGGGAGTAAGGCGCATTAAAGCATTTGGGAGTGGGTGTGCATGGGTTTGCACGGTGTTAAGCATGGCTGACCTCTGGTTACAGCTTCTCCTCTGGTTACAACTTCTCACACTCTGTTAGCCTCTACATTGCTTTACCAGTGCAATACTCGCATACTGGTAGCCAAACACGCTTACACCCGCTCACTCCCGCACTTGCAAATGCACCAACATTGGTGCTTGCAGCTGTCACTCACACCTCTGTGTGGGAGCGAGGACCACAATATTACCTTGTGATGCCTATTACATCAGACTACATGACTACAGTATCGGGAATGGCTGCTCATTGGGCGATGGCATGGCGTTTAACTGTACGGAATCAGCAGTCTGTCCAGTGAATTAATCATATTATTTGTGTGTTCCTCATACAATCTGCTCCCACCTTGTGATGCCTATTACACCGGACTACTATTAATTGTGTGTTCCTCATACAATCTGCTCACATCTGTCTGATACACGGGAACCGATACTCTTCAATACAGACAAGTAATTAGGTTTTGGGAGCCACATCCGTCGGCTGAGTCATGCTACCGCATGCCTATTATAGGTTTGCCACTTTTTCAATTGGCCAAGGTGGGACTTTAGGGTTAACAGCTGTCCTACTTTGCAAGGGACAGTCTCTCTTTAGGCAGTTGTGTCCTGTGAAAATGATCAAGACATAGCAAATGTCCTGATTACTGGACAATATTATATTCTACGTTTCTTTAATAGTTGCATAAAACAGT